>NC_064809.1:36830722-36885082 GCF_023721935.1 Panthera uncia
CCAGCCTTACAGTCTCTTCCTCTTCATTATCCCAACCATCCCCAACATCCACGAATCCCTACGGTTCATTTATTTTCTCTCCTAGTACTTAATGAGCACATCCCATGATCTGGGAACGATACAGTAAAAAATAAAACGAGCAAAAATGATGATAAAAAAACATTGGAGAAAAATAAAGAAAGGGAGGTAGGGAGTGTTGGGGACAGGTAGAGGTGTGCTACAATTTTTAAAGCGTGACAAAGGAAGACCTCACTGCAATGGTGAAATTTAGGCAATAATCTGAATGAGGCAAAGGAGTGAGTCATGTATTTATGTGCAGGAAGGGCATCCAGAAGAGGGAGAGCAAGTGCCAAGACAGGACACAGGTGTTTCCTGGTGGTTTTGAAGACCAGCAAGGGACCGTGTGGCTATGGTAGAGAGAACCTGGGGCCCAGTGGCACTCCTGCCCTGAGAAGGTGGGTGAAGCTCAGACTGAGAAGGGGCTGTAGGCTGTATCAGTGCTGTATTGCCGGGTTGCACAAATGTAGCAGCTTCAAACGACACACACCGTCTCACAACTTCTGCAGGCTGGAAGTCTGGGCACAGCTTAACTGGATTCCCTGTAAGGTTGCAGTCAAAGTTTTGGGCAAAACTGGGTTCTTTTTTTTTTTTTTTTAATGTTTATTCATTTTTTGAAAGAGAGAGAGGTGGGGGAGGGGCAGAGAGAGAGGGAGACACAGGATCGAAAGCAGGCTCCAGGCCCTGACTGTCAGCACAGAGCCCGATACAGGGCTTGAACTCATGAATCACGAAATTGTGACCTGAACCGAAGTCGGACGCTCAACCGACTGAGCCCCCCCAGGCGCCCCAGAGCTGGGTTCTTATATAGGGTTCAACTAAGGGAGGATCTGCTTCCAAGCTCATGTGGCAGCATTCAGTTGCTTGCAGACTGCTGAATGGAAGCCCTCAGTCAACTGGATATCTACTGGAGGTATCTCTTAGCTCCTTACTGTGTGGCCCTCACCATATGGCAGCTCCCAACAAGGCATCCTGCTTCTTCAAAGACAGCAAGGGAGTCATGGCCCTGGCAAGACAGGTGTAGAATCTTATGTAACATAATCATGGATGCATAATCACATATAAACTGTCACCTTTAGTGAACTTTATCAATTAGAAGCAAGGCACAGGTCCTGCCCATATACCTGAGAAAAGGGGATTATGCAATGGTGTGACTACAAAGAGGTGGGGGTCATGGGGGTCACCTCAGAGTCTGTCCACTTTGCCCTCTGTCCCCCAGTGACTCATGTCCATTGCATTTGCAAAATAAATTCATGCCCTCCCCTCCAAGATCAAAGTCCAGAAACTCATCTAAAGCAGGTTTAGGTATAGATGAGCTTCCTTTAGCTGTTCCTCTTACTTGACTTGTAAAACGAAAGATAAAAGTTATCTGCCTCTGGGGTGCCTGGGTGGCTCAGTTAGTTAAGCATCCAATTCTTCATTTTGGCTCAGGTCATGATCTCACAGTTCGTAGGTCTGAGCCCCTCATTGGGCTCTGTGCTGACATCTCAGAGCCTGCTTGGGATTCTCTCTCTCTCCCTCTCTCTCTCTGCCCCTCCCCTGCTTGTGCTCTCTCTCTCTCTCAAAATAAATAAACTTTAATAAAAAACCAAGTTATCTGCCTCCATAAACATAACATACAATGGTGGGATAACAGCTATTGACATTCTTGTTCAAAAAAGGGTAATGTAGGAGGTACAAAGGAATCACTGGTCCACAGCAGTTCTGAAATCCAGATGAGCAAATGTTGGGTGTTCCCTGATTAGGTTTTAAGACCTGAGAATAATCCATGTTTCTTGGCTCTGCTTTCTGGGTACTGTCCTCTGGGTCATCCTTTCTCATGAAAGTTCATACGCATTTGCTTCTGAATAGGTTTTTTTTTTAAGTTTATTTATTTATTTTGAGGGAGGAGGGGAAAAGGAAGAGGGAGCGAGAGAATCCCAAGCAGGCTCCACGCTCAGCACACAGCCTGTTTCCAGGCTCAATCTCACAAACCATGAGATCATGACCTGAGCCAACCTACTGGGGCACGCAGATACCCCATGTACCTGAGTAGTTTTACAAGCTTTTTTTACTTGCCAGCAGAATTTGGAAGATCCTACAGCCCCCTCTCATTTTGCACTCTATCCCTTACAGTTCAAGCTGGCGGTGCACTTGCTGAAACAGCTTTCTCAAAAACTTTGTGTGTCTTCTGCGGATTTCAGTGGGGTTTATTCCATTAGGCAAAAGCTATATCCCAGATCTCTGCGAGATAAGCCCTTCTCTACCCAGCTCCTGCTCAGATGGCCATGGGATAACTCACTTAAGCTTCCTCAAGGCCCCATGGTTAGATTAAAAGGTTCTGGGAGGCACATCCTTAATCTCTTGAAACATTCCTTTGTGTGACTCAATACTACTCTGATCCTTTGATCTTCATGATGTTCTAACAAAAGATGGTGTCCTCACACCTTCTGCCTTTTTTCTAAACCGGTGTTTATTTATTCCATGTGCATGGAGGCCATTTCTTAATTTTAGCACCTTTTGCTATGTAAGGAGGCCGAGAATTTTCCAAATCGAGTCCTGACATTCAACAGTTTTTAAACCATTTTCCACCTCAACTTATCTCTCTGCTCTCACATTTTACTAGAAGCAGCTAGAAGCAACCTGGCAGCACCTCAGTGTTGTGCTTGTTAATCTCAGCTATATTAACCAATTTATCACTTACATGTTCTATTTTCCACAGAGCTGCAGGAGACAATGTTTGTAAACTTTCTGCTGCTACCTAATGAGGACCCCTTCCTCCAGTTGCTATCAATAAAATCCTCACTTCCTTTTAATCCTCACTGGCAAGCCCTCCAAGTCCACACTGCTGCTAACAATCAAATCAAGGCAATACTGGCTCCTTCTACCACCTCCTCAAAATTTCTCCCAGCTCTGCCCACCACACCCTTCCAAAGCCACTCCCACATTCCTCCCTTTTTTTTGTTACTGCAGCATCCCCATTTCAGCACCAAAATCAGTATTCCTTGTTTATTGCTGTGCAATAACTTTACCACAAACTTAGAGGCTATAAACACCACACATTTATTATCTCACAGTTTTTGGAAGGCAGAAGTCTGGGCTTGAGTGAACTGGGTCCTCTGTAAGGCAGCAGGAAAGATGTCCCCAGAGACAGGAAGGAAACCAGTGGTTTGCGGGAGGGGGGAGGCTGGGCAGGGGAGGAGAGAATGGGTAATGACCTCTGATGGGATGGATATAGAGTTTCCAGTGTGATGAAAATATTTTGGAACTAGATAGTGGTGATCGTTGCCCAATTTTCTAAATATACTATATACCCACTGGATTTTATACCTTAAAAGGGCTAATTATATGGTATATTATATATTTTTAAAAATTATTTCTTAAAATATTTTATTTTTATTTTTGAGAGAGAGAGAGAGAGAGAGAGAGAGAGAGAGAGCGTGAGCAAGGGAGGGGCAAAGAGAGAGGAGGATAGAGGATCCGAAGCAGGTCCCACACCTATAGAAGCGAGCCAGATGCAGGGCTCGAACCCACCAACTGAGAGATCATGACCTGAGCCGAAGTTGGCGCCCTTGTGAATTATATCTTAATTAAAAACAGAAAGTGTTGTCCAGGGCTGGGTTCTCATCGGGGCCTGAATGGAGAAGGATCTGCTTCCAAGCTCACATGGCAGCATTCAGTTCCTTGCAGGCTGCTGGATGGAAATGGAAGGGCTCAGTTCTTGTGGAAGCAGACCGGAGGCTGCCTCAGCTCCTTGCTGCCCAGCCCTGTCGACCCTCTCCATATGGCAGCTTGTAACACAGCAGCCCACTTCTTCAAAGGCAGCCAGGGCTTGCCCCTGTCAACATGTTATTACAATTTTGTATTCTTATATAATGTAATCAGGTACATGTAGTCACTCCTGTCCTGTCACCTTTGCTGTATTCTCTTGGTTAGAAGCAAGTCACAGGTTCTGTCCACGCTCAAGGGGCAGGAGTTGCACAGGGCATGAACACCAGGCAGTGGGGATCATGGGGGTCACCTCAGAGGCTGTTCCCACATAGGCGATTTTAAGGGTCTAGGGCTTTACTCTCAGATAAGGGTTTTGAACCGAGGAATCACATGACCTACCATGTTTCAAAAGGACACCTCTGGCTGCCATGTTGAGAACAGACTGAAGGTGTCAAGAGTGGAAGCAGAAGACCAGTTAGAAAGCTACTGCAAAAAAAAAAAAAAAAAATCCAGATGAAAGATGGGCTAGGAGGCTGTTATTAGATTGACACAGACACGGTCCTCTTCCACTTCCTAGGGCTCCCTGGAACTTCCCCAGGGGATGAGGACAGTCCTCCCCAAGCAGGCTCTGGCCCCTCTGCCTCCCGTCTCTCAGGGCCCATCCTCCTCTTTCCTTAAGGTCTCTTAAGCCCAGCACACACTGGTTAGTCCACTGAAGCGAACAGCAATTGGACTGTCATTCCATCTGTCAGCAAAATATTTGCTAAATGTCACTTGTAACTACAGTGTGATGTTAATACTGTGCCTACAAGGAGGAAGAAGCAATGATCCATGTGCTGGAAAAGCTTGTGGCCCAGTAATGGTTAGGCCACTATAGGTGGGACACGCTCTGCCAGCACATGAACAAAGAATGGGGGAGGAGGCCACAGCGGCACTGAGGGGTATGGATCTAGGGGTATAGAGGTACCCAAGCCTCAGGATATAAACTAACAGACACAGCCCGCCTCCTGAAACGCATTTTTTAAAAAGATTTTTTAAAATTTATTTATTTATTTTTGAAAGAGAGCGAGCGAGCCGTGGAGGGGCAGCGATAAGGGGAGACACAGAATCCAAAACAGGCTCCAGGCTCTGAGCTGTCAGCACAGAGCCTGGCACAGGGCTCGAACTCACGAACCAAGAGATCATGACCTGAGCTGAAGTCGGATGCTTAATGGACTGAGCCACCCAGGTGCCCCTTGAAACACATTTTTAACATAGCCACATCAAGCTGTCTCTGTTCTCCCTTCTCCCCCACCACCCTGCTCCTACCACCAGGCTATCTTCGGCCCTGTCCTAGAAAGCCTTCTGCCCTTCTTTACTAATTTTTCTCTTCCGTCTGAAGCCAGAGTTAACAGCCTTTACATCTGGGGAGGAGCTGTTCAATAGAAATATAATGTGAGTTAGGGCGCCTGGGTGGCTCAGTCAGTTAGGCATCTGACTTTGCTCAGGTCATGATCTCATGGTTCGTGGGTTCGAGCCCCACATCGGACTCTGTGCTGACAGCTCAGAGCCTGGAGCCTGCTTCGAATTCTGTGTCTCCCTCTCTCGCTGCCCCTCCCCTACTTGCTCCCTGTCTTTCTCTCTCTCAAAAAAAAAAAAAAAAAAAAAACATTAAAAATTAAAAAAAAAAAAGAAATATAATGTGAGCAAAATGTGTGACTTTGAAGCTTCTAGTAGCCACATTTTTTAAAGGTTTTTAAAAGTGAAATTAATTTTGGGGCACCTGCCTGACTCAGTTGGTGGAGCATGCAACTCTGGATTCTTGGAGTTGTGAGTTTGAGCCCCATGTTGGGCTTAGAGATTACTTAGAAAAAAAATTGGGGGAAGAAAAAGTGAAATTATTTATATAATCTATATATCTAAACTTATATTAAAAATTATAAACGATAACTTGAAAATTTTCTTTTCTCATGTTAAGTCCCAAGAGTTTATTGGTATTTTATACTTATGCCACATTTCAGTTGGCATCCTCAATTTTTATTGGAAATACACAGTCTGTATTTAGATTCCACAAAATTTAGGTTGAAAAAGTAAATTCACATACCCAAGTTGTCTCACACATTATTTAAGTTTTCCAATAACTGAATCCATTTTAAAATTAATTTTTAAGTTACTTAAAATTCAGTGCATTAACAGTTCAGTTCCTTAGTGGCACACACAAGCCACATTTCAAGTGCTCAATGCCCACAAATGACTGCTGTCTACCAGAGCATAGGCCTCTGCAGTCTGGGCCCCAGATCTACCACTCAGCTTCTGCTTTCTCCAGTCACCCAGATTTACCCAGACCCTCCTGTCCTCAGCATGTCCACCCAAACATTGAAACAACAGCCTCCCTTCCCCCCTGCACCCCCATCTCCAACCTGCGGGAGCCACCCATGACTCATACCCAATCTCTGGCTCTCCTAGCCCACTTTTTACCTGGTCCTTCTATCTGGATTATCATTTCTATGCATAAACGTGAGCTTACCAGAAGGCCAATTTGCATAGTGATTAAGCGGATTCACACACTTTCAGGATCAGGAGTATTCTCCCTATACTGAATTGGGCTCCAGAAAATTGGGACTTGCCTTCTTTGTCATCTACTGGAGAAGACAGGATTTCAGTACTTGCTTGGTTTATGAGATGGTAAGAAAGAAAAGCTGCCAGAGCCTGAATGGTAGTTGAGGGGGCAGGAAAGGTGGGTGCCTTGGGTGTGTGTGGGTGGGGAGAGGACATTTCACATATGGTTTATTGTGTCAGAATGACTTGGTTGTTAAATAAGTACTTTAAGGGATTATTTCATCTTTCATACTTCAAAATTTTTTATAATTTAAGTTATTCCCCCCCACCCCCCACCGCTGGATTTTTTTTCAAGCTTCAGATCTCTGCCTGGAATTGTCTTTATTTGCATAATCTCACCTCTGAGGATTTAGCTCCACCCCTTAGGCCCCCCTTCTCGCAGTGCCCCATGCAGAACCTCTGCTGGGTATTCACCTTCCCTAGTCTTCCTACTTTGGGCAGCCACCCTGCTCTGGCCTTCTCCTCCCTGGGGATGAGCCCGGCTGTGCAGCCTGCTGCTGAGAGGCTGGGATAATCCTCCCTGAGCTATTTCAAGGATTAGTCCTGCTGCCCTATGTCCAGCTCCCACACAAGTGGGATTCCAGAGCTGTGGACACTGTGCCAGGAAAGGAGGGGTGCAGCTCCTGTAATGCAGATCCATGCAGGGCAGGGCACCAGGGTCCAGGGTGCAATTTCTTAGAGCCTGTCGTGATATGTGGAGTTCAGTGAGATGGACACTGGCAGCCTGTGACCATAAGTATGACTGTGAGTCTAAGAGCTGGAGACATGACAGCCCAAAACTCTGGGGCCTCAATCTGTGCCTTGAAACACACACACACACACACACACACACACACACACACACACACCTCCCTGTCTCTCCATCACTTTCACCCACCAGCCTCATTATTACTTTCATAGACAGCACTTTTGCCTTCGTGAGGACCTTACTTTGTAAAAAAATATTAAAAATTAGGTTTTATGACTATATTGGCATATAGATGAATATATTAATATATATTAAAATATCTTCCTGAATCTACGGTTCATTTTTCTCTTCTGATTTTAATTAAAATATTTTTGTGGTCCCTTGAAAGTATTGTTACTGTGCTTGGTGGATAAGTTGGCCTTGCCTCTGGTCCCACTTACATTCCCCTCTCTCTTTTCGCTGGTGAGGAAGGTCTCCATTTTCAAAGTAAAGGCACAGAGAGTTCTGAGCCCAAAATGACTCACTCGAATACCTTACAGCTCTCCTACCACCCTCAATTCTGGCTTCTTCTACAGTATTGGTTGATAGGAGCACTACCTCTTTGGGCTCAGAGAGGGGCACTGAAGCTCCCTGTCCCCTCTGTCTGAAAATGGGGACCTTCCTCACCTGGAAGAGCCAGGTGCGGCCCCAAGAAGAACACATCCATGGTTTCATGAAGTCCTTCCTGCCCCTGCTGCCACTGATTATAGGTAAGTCTGAGCAATTCTGAGGGAGCCCAGTTTTGGCATCAGAATGAGATGGCTTTTTCCAGACCCAATGGCTATGGTCCCAAGGTTTTGACACATGCTGGCTCAAGTCCAGACTCTTTACTAGGACACATGAGACCCTCTTCAAGAGGTAATATAATATAGTGGATGAGAGTGCTTATTAAGAGGTGGATCTGTCTGACCTTGGACAAGTTCTTAAACCTCTCAAAGTCTCATTTTTCTCCAATACTTCATGGGGATGATGGGAATATTTTCCTCACCAGATTCTTGTAAGTATTCAATATTGTACATGTACTTATGTTTTGCATACAATAAAGCTCTAAGCATTTTCTAGGAAATAGGATTGTTATGCAAGACAAATAAACATAGACCATCTCCCACCTCTTCTCCACAACTCAGATGCGCCACATAACTGAGAGTATATATGTAAAGTACCAAGTGTATTGCCTGGCATGGAGTAGGAGCTCCCAAAATGGTACCCAGTATTGTGGCCTGGTTCCCACTTACTTCTCAGTCTCATCCCCACCCCTCTCTGTCTTGAACTTCGGTGACATCAAACTGCTTATGGTCTTGTCTCCTATTTCCTATTCCGCTCCCAAGTGTACATTTTCTCACATCCTGATCATTGTTGCACAAACTGGCTACCTCTTTCTCTGGGGAGAATAGATAGACTGTATTTCCCAGCCTCCTCTGCAGTTACATGTGGCCACTTGAACAAGCCCTAGCCAATGGAATATGAGTAAGAGCGTTGTATGCTGCTTCCAGGCCTGTTTCTCCAAACCACCCACGTATTCTTCATGTTCTTTCTCCCCTTCTAAGGAAAGTTGCAAATTTGAAAGCCCTAGGTTGAAGATGGCAGAGCCAAAGGCGGAAAGCGCCCGTGTCCCTGAGTTAAAACATGAAGGAAAACCAGGCAACTGATTTGGACGTTCCATTAATTAGTGAGACGTTATGTAAATTGCGGTTTGTTGCAGTAGCTAGGCTTACCTTAATTGATACACTCCTGCTGTTCGTGCCCCTGGAATGCCTTTAACTCCACCCTGCTTCACCGGAGTAACTCCTACTTATCCTCTAAACTTCATCTCTGGCATCACATGCTATAGAAAGACTTCCCTGGGCAACCCCCAACTCCCAGAATGAGCTCTAGGTCACTCTAGCAGACACTGCACAGTTGACTGCCCTCTGTTCGTTCTCCCATTCTTCCTGGTACAATCTCAGTTTTGTTCAGGACAGTAATGTACCCAGTGAAAAATACCCACTTCTCAAGACTCCCTTGGAGTTAGCAGAGCATACGATCCAGTCCTGGCCAATAAAATGTAAGAGGAAGTTGCTGGATAGAGATTCTTAGGGAAGCTTTCAAAAAATGGAACAGACATGCCTGGGTGGCTCATTCGGTTGAGCAGCTGACTTTGGCTCAGGTAATGATCTCATGGCTGATGAGTTCAAGCCCCACATTAGGCTCACTGCTGTCAGCTCAGGGCCTGCTTTGGATCCTCTGTCCCCCTCCCTCTCTGCCCCTCCCCTGCTTGCACATGCTCTCTCTCAAAAATAAGTAAAGCTTAAAAAAGAGAGAGAGAGAGAGAGAGAGAGAGAGAATGAGAATAGACTGGGCTCATATCTCCCTTTTACCTTTTTGCTTTGTGCTTCCTGCCTTCCCACCTGGAACTCAGATGCAGTGCTGGGGAGTGGAGCACACATTTTACACCCATAAGGATGACAGCCATGTGCTAAGGGCAGAGCAGAAAGAAAATTCCAGGTTCCTCAATGAACCATGAAGCCATAGTATCAGCCCTGTGCTGCCTACGACCGGTTTTCCTACAATGTGGAAAAGGAAACTCCTAACACTTAAACCCTGAAGGGAGGTTTCTATGTGGCACAACACAAAGCAATCTTAACTGGACACTCCAAGCCTCTGAGAGCCCAATGCTCCCTTCCACTGCTTGTGTGGAAACACGATCACACTCTGGCCATCATCTGCTCAAGTGTCTGTTTCCCTGACGTGTTTGAAGGCATGGGGCAAGCACTCAATAAGCGTGTGCTGAGAGAATGGTGACAAGGGACACTGTTGTGTCTTTCCTGACACACAGGAAAGGCCTGCGGCCTATGGCCTCCTTGCCCTTTCTCTCCTCCGTCGGCGGAGCATCATCTCTATGACCTGTGAGGTATTTTCAAGCTCTCAAATTCTCTGATTCCATCTCACATCCAGTACACTCTCCTCACAGAGGAGGCTACAAAAATATAAGACACAGGCTGGGCCCTCCTTTGGGGAAGTCCAGGAATGCATACTGGATAATAGCTAATGCTTACACAGCACTTCTTAGACCCCACTGTCATTTTTTTTAAGCGAGGCAAAAGACATATAAAAGGGACCATTTTAAAGTGAAAAATTCAGTACAGTCAGTCAGAGAAAGACAAATATATGACTTCACTAGTATGAGGAATTTAAGATACAATACAGATGAACATAAATGAAGGGAAGCAAAAATAATATAAAAACAGGGAGGGGACAAAACATAAGAGACTCTTAAATATAGAGAACAGAGGGTTGCTGGAGGGGCTGTGGGAGAGGGGATAGGCTAAATGGGCAAGGGGCATTAAGGAAGACACTTGTGGGGATGAGCAGTGGGTATTATACATAGGGGATGAATCACCGGATTCTACTCCTGAAATCATTGTTGCATTATATGCTAACTAACTTGGATGTAAATTAAAAAACAAATAAACTAAAAAAAAATAAAATACAGTGAAAAATTCAGTGGCATTTAGTACATTCACAATGTTGTGCAATCAGCACTTTTATGTAACTCCAAAACCTTTCCATCACCCCAACATAAAAGTTTGCACCCATCAAGTTTGCAACTTCCCATTCTCCCTTCCCCCCAGCTCCCACCAGCCACCGATCTGCATTGTCTCTGTGGTTTCCCTATCCTGGATATCTCATATAAATGGAGTGACCTGGCAGGCCAACAAGGGCAGGTAGGGTCTCAGTGTTCACACATTAGGATGACAGTGGGTTTTTTTTGTCCAACCAACCTGAGGTCAAGGATTCCCACTGCAGCTCAAGTGGCTGAGATTAAATGTCTTTACAATCCAGCTCCTAGGAAACCTTTCAAATTAGGTGTGGGATGAGCCTCTCAGTAGATTAGGGAAAGAGCTTTTATGGAGTATTAACAGAGGGTGAACTGGGTGGTCTGGATTGGGGGCTGCTATGGTGGTGGTGGTGGTGGTGGTGGTGGTGGTGTGTGTGTGTGTCTATGTGTGTGTCTGTGTGTCTGTGTGTCTGTGTCTGTGTATGTCTGTGTGTCTATGTATGTGTCTGTGTATAGACAAACATCCTGGAGCACATAGGAATTTCCTTTCATGTACGAATAATCTTTATAGATCACTAGGTGCTTTGACATCCTTTCTCTGCAGTTCTCAAAAGGAGGCAGGGCAAGCACTCGCAAGCCCAATTTATAGATGAGTCAGCTGAGGTCTCATTTAGATGACCTGCCCAAAGTTGCACGAAGAATGAATTGCAGGGCCCCAAGCTTGCATGCTCTCCTTTCTGAATGACACACTTCCCCTTCTTCGATGTGTTTTGACTATCTGAAAAGACCTTTAAAAACTTGCTCAGTAGGGCCGCCTGGGTGGCTTGGTCAGTTAAGCATCTGACTCTTGATTTCAGCTCAGGTCATGATCCTGACGTTCGTGAGATTGAGCCCCATGTCAAGCTCTGTGCTGTGAGATTGTTTGGGATTCTCTCTCTGCCCCTGCCCTGCTTGTTCTCTTTTTCTTCTCTCAAAATAAACAAATAAACATTAAAAATACCTGCTCATTGTTCGGGTGGAGTGAGGAGAAAATGTGTTTGCAGGTTGTATTAGTCAAAAACAAAATACCATAGACTGAGTGGCTTAAACACCATAAATCTATTTCTCACTGTTCCAGAGGCTGGAAGTCCAAAATCAAGGTGCCAGCATATTTGGTTCCTAGTGGGAACTCTCTTCCCAGCTTGCAGATGGCCATCTTCTGGCTATGTCCTTGCATGGTGGAGAGAGAGAGCAACCTCTCTGGTGTCTTTTCTTTTAAGAGCTCTACTCTCATCATGAGGGCACCACCCTCATGACCTCACCTAACTCTAATTACTTCCCAAAGGCCTATGTCCAAGTACCATCAAACCAGGGGTTAGTGCTTCAATATATTAATTTGAGGGGGTGAGGACACAAATATTCAGTCTACAGTACAGGTGGAAACACATCTCTTTGTCATCATTGGTGGCGATCGTATGCTGCAGCCAGCAAGACATTGGAATGTTCTTGTCAAAAAAAGACAGTATTTATCAGGTCATGATCTTGCGGTTCCTAAGTTCAAGCCCCGAATCAGGCTCTGTGCTGACAGCTAAGAGCCTGGAGCCTGCTTCAGATTGTGTCTCCCTCTCTCTCTGCCCCTATCCCTCTCACACTCTCTCTGACTCTCTCTCTCTCAAAAATAACTCTAGGATGGGGGTGGGCAGCAGGGAAGGAGGACAAAACTCAAAGAGTTTTAAGAAGAGAGTTAAGTTTGCCAGATTTAGCGAACAAAAACATTTACTTAATTTTGAATTTCAAATAAACTAGTTTTTTAAAGTGTGTCTCGTTTAGTTTGGAATATCTATCTATATATCTATATATATATATATTCATTTCTTATCTGAAATTCAAACTTGGTGTTCTGTATTTTTATCAGGCAACCCTAAAAGAGAGGGGCCAAGAACTCTGAGACAAGGAGATAAATGTGGGGAGGGGCTGCTGTAGGATCTCTGGACTGATGCTTCTTTTATGCATTTAACTTTTTGTTTAATCTTTTAAAAATACTAACCGGCTTTGTTTTTTATTTTTGTAACACGTGCATAACATAAATGTAACGTTTAAACTATTCTTAAGTATATGGTTGAGTGGCATTAAGTATGTTCACACTGTTGTACATCACTGCTACCAATCTCCAGAACTTTCTCCTCATCCCAAACTGACATGTCAAAGAAAACCAGAACTGCACAGTAGTTAGAGCAGTGAAAAGAGATTTATTCAGGACTTTGCAACAGGGGAAAAGAAGCCTCGGTATAGAAGCAGGGTCACTTGCAAATACAGCATGGACAAGTGGGGATTCAGAGTCAAGGAGCAAGTTGGGGCGGGGACGGGGGATGGAAAATCACTAACTGGATAGTCAGTCTTTGCTCAACCGACCGAACAGGATTCTCGCTGAAGGCAGCCAGGGCGATGGGCTAGCACCGGAGGTTCCGGGGGGGGGGGGGGGCGGTGATCGTGGGGAATGAGGTACCTGGTCAGATATGGAGGGTGATCTGATGTAGAGACGAGGGGATTCCGGCTAAGGAAACTTAAGAGGGTTCTGGCTAACAACTGGGTGATGCAGGTCCAAGGGTAGAGAATTCAGAGGAGCCTGAGTCAGTTCTGGGCAGAGAGACGGACAGAATGTCTGTGCTCATTAAACGGTCACCCCGCCCCGCCGCACACCCACCGCTCTACCTTCTGTCTGTCTGAGTTCGACTGCCCCAGGCACTCACACAGTGGCAGTCCTTCTGCGTTTGCCTTACACGGTCACTCCTCAGTGACTCTGAGGGGACAGGTGTCCCCGGAGGCACAGCCCAGGCCACAGGGCGCGGGGGGAGCCGCGGACCCGCGATGAAGCGCACGGCTGGAGGGAGGGCGGTTCTTGGACCCGGGTCGGGGGTCGCGCTCCGGGGCGGCGCTGCGGAGCGGAGGGGGCGGGCAATCGGCGGAAGGCGGCTGGGAATGGGGGGACGGGACGCCCGCCTGGACTACGGCTCCGGGCTGCGGTGGGGGGCGGTTCCGAGCAGGGGCCCGCCACTGGCCGCCCAGAGCTCCACCAGCCGGCCGAGCGCCCCGAGAGGCGGAGCAGCGGCGCCGCGGCGGCGGCGCCAGGACCCGGCGGAGCGGGCGCAGCGGAAGCGCGGCGGCCGGAGCGGCTGGCGGCGGGCGGCGCGCAGGTGAGGAACGGGCGGCCGGCGGGCGGGCCAGGGGAGGGCGCGGGCCCCGGGGCCGCGCGGGGACGTGGAGGGCGGGACGCAGAGGAGAGGCGGGAGGGAGGGGCTCCGGGAGGCGGGATCCGCTGCACCCCTTTCCCGGTGCCGACGCCAGCTGCCGCCCGCACAGGCCTGCGCCCGGCCTCACTTCCCACCCCGCCGCCCCGCGTGCTGCCCGCCCGGAAGCGGTGTCGGGCGTCGGCCCCCAGAAAGACTGCCCCTCCGCGCTCGCCTGCACTCGGGGCGCCCGTCTTCCCCCGGCCTGAGGCCCAGGCCGAGGCCGGGGCGCGGGGAGGGCCCTGGCGGCCCGCCGGACTCGCGGCCCCAGGCACCAGGCCTCCCTTCCTGTCGCGGCCCACCGCGCCCCGTGACCCTCACGTGCCTTTCCACACTCCGGGCGCTAGGCCCTGCGAGTGGGCCGAACCGAACCCTCGGACCCCTCTTTTGCAGTTCCCGTCCCTCCCCGGCCCCTCTTAGCTGACCTCCCACTGCTTTCTCCGGTCTTGCTTCCTGACTGCCCACAGCACTGGTTTTAACCTGGGCTGTAGACCCTGGGAGCCGGCTGTCCGGGGATGGTTTGCAGAAAAGACTTTATGCACTTCTGAAATTATAAACTGCACTGCGAGATGGGTTTGGTGTATGTTCATTTTCTGGGAGAGTCCATGGTTTTTATCAGATTCTGTAAGGGAGTGCCACGCAATAGAAATACGGTGTGAGCCACACATGTGATTTTACAAGTAAAAAGAAAGAGGTGAGATGGATTTAGTAATAGGTTTTCTTTAACCTAATATATCTAAAATATGGTCATTTCAGCCTGTAATCAATATAACAATTTTGATGAGATATTTTACATTTTTTTCCTAGTAAGTCTTTGAAATTTGGTGTACGTTTTACACTTACACTGCACCTCAACTTGGATTGGCCACATTTCAGATGGCCCATAGCCACATGCAGCTAGTGGCTACCATATTGGACAGCACAGGCCTAAGGGTTTCAGTCCAAACTTCTTGCCATGGTTTTCAGTGTTTATCACAGTCTGGCCTCTCCTTTTTTTCCCTGCTAATGGCCCAAGGAACGTCATACCCTTATCACTCAAGCCACTTGCCATTCCCTACACAGCTTTGTTCAAGCTGTTCTGCCTGGAATGTTCTCTCCTGCACTGCCTTTCCAGGCTTGGTAGGGAGATGCAGCTTCTGCGGAGAGGCTTTTCCTGACTCCCCTAACCTCTGGAGGGATTTATCACTGCTTCCTCAGTGCTTCCTCCCTAGCACTGTATTCCTGGCTGAATTAGACCGCTTATCACATGGTGTTTGTTTTGAGGCTGTCTCTATGACTAGCATAGTGTCCTATTCATCTTTTTGTGATCGTGGCTGGCATCTAATAGTTGATCAGTAGATGCTTGCAGACAGAACGAGTAAGCCACTAACTAGCTATACTCAATCTCTTAATTCTTGAGTGGACCTGTTACTTCCTTGTTTGGGAGATTTGTCCCCGTACTACCCCCTCACGTTAATGTACACACACACACACACACACACACACACACACACAGAAGGGGTAACTTAGGAGGAATGCATCTCAAGATGTACACAGAAAGTATCTTCTACCTTTTACCCTCTCCTGATCTCAGGGATGGGAAAACTGAGGTACAGAATTAAGTTAGAGTGGCCAGCAAATTTGCATCAATATGAATATAAATAGGGGGGTTCCTTGGAAGGAGGGCAGTGGTCTCAGAGTTAGGTTCCTCAGGCATCAGCTGGCCCCACTTTGGCCATTTGATAGGAGAGAAGAGAAGTGGGGAGGTGGGGAGTAACTCCTGGGCCCTGATGACGATTCTAGGCAGCTTCAGGTCTGGGAAACTGAGGATTGTCACTGCTGGAGAAAAAGTTGAAGAGCAGACCCGTCATTTCAGATCATGAAGAGGCCTGGCCTGGGCAGGGTAGGAGAGAACCTGTAGGGTAGAAGGAAGTGCTGGGGAAGCTAGCAGAGGGAGCAAAGGTGTAAACTCCTTGGAGAAGATGGTGTGACGTTGGGAATAACCACTTCTTCAAGAGTAGTACCATTCTCCGTCTGCAGAATGGGAAATGGAAAAAACCAGAGATTCAGAGAAGGCAAGCAACTTACCCGAAGTCACACAGTTCTTAAGCCTAAATGAAGCCTCCTGAACCCTCCCCATCACACTTACCCTGCCTCACCCACACCTCTGTTGCAATCAGGGACCCCAACATGGTGCCTGAGAGAACAGGTGTGCAGCGCAGTGCCAGGTCTGATTAATGTCTTCCTCGCCATCTTCTGCTGAGGGGCTGTGATTAGGCCTATTTATAGGGGCCCGGTGCCTTAATATTCTGCCTGGTACATCCCTTGCCAATCAAATCAGTGCTGTCTGCAGTGTGATTGCTGCTTTAGTGGCACCAGGGAGCGGAGTTAATTAAACCCAGTATAAATAGACTCTGCCCTCATCTTGCAATTCGAAGGAGTGTTTTTCCTTCTTGTCCCCCGCCCCCACATGTCCCTCCTTCCTCCTGGCCCCCCCTTAGCTCTAGCCTCGGGGAGCAGAGCCCAGACACTGGTGTACGCAGAGTCACCAGCCACTACCTATCCTGTCTCAGGAACAGGTCTTGAGTTCTTCGGGGTCAAAGTGGGAAGAATTCAGGAGTACACATTTTCTGTGCTTTTCCAGACTTGGCTGTCATTTGGCAGTTGACACAGGCATTTTTCCCCCCAAATCCATCCCTCTGCTCCCAGCCTCTTTTGAACTCTGCAGCCAGGGTTTCTTTCTTGTTCATCCAGGCTCAGGAGTTTGAAATGAGATAATGTACAGAAAGGGTGCCTAGCAGAGCAGCAAGCACCTTCTCTGACTGCTTCTCTTCAGCCTCCATCATCCCTATCAATTTTCTTTCCTCATTCACAAAGCAAGCATCTACAGAGTACCAGCTCCTGGGAGCTCCTGGCCTCCCACCCAGTGCCCTGTCCTTCACTTCCCGGCCTGCACTGGCTGAACACGTGGCAGACAGTTGGGGTGGGGGGCTGGGCTCTCTTCTCCCAGCACTTTGCCCAGTGGTGGCTGAGTGTGGGCGGTCCTCATGCTCTGGTTCCCTCCCACAGGCACCATGACTCCCATGAGGACCCAGCACTCGTTGGCGGGGCAGACCTATGCGGTGCCGCTCATCCAGCCAGACCTGCGGCGAGAGGAGGCCATCCAGCAGGTGGCAGATGCCCTTCAGTACCTGCAGAAAGTCTCTGGAGACATCTTTAGCAGGTGGGTGCCGCCACCGACCCGCACCTGATTGGGGGCTGGGCGGTGGGAGTGCACCCTCTAGGAGCAGCCCTTTTGGTGATTCTTGGTCTTGGAGGGACCCAGCTGGCTTCCCTGTGCCCAGGGGGCCCAAGGTAGGAGTCCAACTTAGAAACTTTTTCTCTTAAGTGCTCATGGGAACTCAGTGCATGCTATCCCACTGAGCCCCCGGGGGGCCTGTGCCCTCACTCATTCCTGCAGTCAGCAAATATTTATTCAGTGCTTCTTATGTGTGCAAGGCACCGTGCTGCACTCTTTAGTTACTTACAGCAGCGGGTAAGGCAGTGTCCCTGTCCCAACCAGAGAGTGTGCGGGTTTCCCTCACTGTCTGAAAGGTCACGTTCTGCCACTTTGCTTTTATGAATGACCTACGCTCGTACCTGTGTTTGCTAACTGAAAGAAATCCAAAGTGGGTTCTCACTTGTATGAACTGGTAGTTGCTTCTTCGCTGCACACCTTTGCAGTTTCTGAAAGGTTCACGGGATCACTCTACCGGTGGATGGTGATGGGGTCGGGGGGGGGGGGGGAACCCTGGACTCTGGCAGGAGAGACAGACTGTAACCAATTGTGTAATTAGTGATTTAATTACAATTGTGATGAAGACCTACTTATAGTGGTTTTGTAATAACTGATACTCATATGGCATTATCCATGTGCCACCATTGATCTGAGTGCATTAACTCAACCCTCAGAACAACTTTATGAGGACATGTGCTTGTTATCTCCATTTTACTAGAGGAGACTGAGGCACAGCTAAGAGACTTGCCCAAGTGGCAGAGCCAGGGGTCACACCCAGCTGTTATGGCTCTAGACTCTGGAATTATCACTGTCTCCCTGTGATGGGGAAATAGGGTGTGACAGGAGTTGGTAACAGGAAGCCTGATTTGGTCTGGGGGGATCAGGGAAGACATATGTGAGGAAAAACATTTATGAGAAAATCTGAAGGGTGAGTAGGAGTTATTGTGAGTGGGTAGATTGAGAAGAAAATTCCAGAAAGAAAGAAGGACATGAGCTAAAGCCCCGAGATGGGAAGGACCCGAATGGAAGCCAATGTGGTTGGAGCAAGGAGAGTAAGAGACTGAGGGGGCCGAGAAGCCCTGGTGAGGTAGGCAGGGCCTTAGGGGTAGTTTATGGTTTTGAGTAGGAGTATTGCCAGTGCTTATCTAGCATAACCCTCGGCTATAATGATTTTCACTCAGCGGTTATTGACTGGTGTTTGCTGTTGCTTTGCAAAGGTCCCAGGTTTTGTCCTTTATGCAGGTCTTTGTCTTTTTCTGGCTAGAAGAAGCCTGAAATGGGGCTTAGATCTCCTTCCTGGTGCCCACATCATGCCTTCACATGGGGACCTTTTATCCCACCCAGTGTGAAGTATTTGATTGAGGTCCCTCCTGTGGTCCAAGTCACCCCCCCTCCCCTGCTTGTACCCCTGACCAGGAAACCCCTGCTCCTTCACCATGTAACCTCCCCCTTCATCACCTGGAAGCAGGCCTCCTCCTGGAAGCCTTCCCGAGTACGGGCAGAAAATGGGAGGAGTTAGACTTGATATAAACAGCAGATCCTCTTACTCTTTGGCCTCTGACCTGACCCCCAAATCACCTACCTACCCTGAGCCTATACAGAAGGTAAATGTAACAAAAGGGTGGTGCCCCAAAGTGATGAAGGGGGGTTGCCTCTGGAGCAGTCTGCCTGGGCTCCATTCTGACTTCCCCATTTGCTTGCTTTATAAACTTGAGCAAGTTACTTAATCTCTCTAAGCCTCAGTGTTCTCATCTATAAAATGGCATCAATAATGCTGCCTTCCTCATAGGATTGTGGTAAAGATTAAATAGATTAAAACTTGCAAGGGAATTAAAGTACCTGGAGTATAGTAAGCATTCAGTTAAACATCCCCTCTTTTATCAGTTGCTGTCAGCTCTGCTCCTTTGCTGCCTATGGTGGCCCTCCATTAACTTGCTATCAATAGTTATGAAAAGTGTTATGTGCCCGTTTTGTGCCTATATTTGTGCTAAATATGCCTAAGGAATTTGCCTTTTGTGCCTATATTTGTGCTGAATATGCCTAAGGAATTTTTGCTAAATATGCCTAAGGAACACATAAGCGAAGGACACAAGCCTTTAAGAGCCATCAGTCCCAGATTATAGCCACCCCATGCCCAGTGACTGAAATGGATGCCAAAAACAATCCATCAGAAACATTTGTGTTTTCTCTCCAGGATTGTGATTGTATGCTTGCCTTTCTCTAAGGGGAGCACTGGATTTTTAGTATGCTGCCCTTTCCCTTCCTGGTGTTTGACACTGGTAGACAGTTTCGCTGTCCCTGTGCGCATGGATGGAATGAGGGGAGGGCGGGAAGTCTATCTCCTGGGAGAAAGTGGTGAAATATGGGCCCTCCCAAGTGGCTAGGCCTGGTCCAGAGAAGGTACGGTGCTTCTCAGGAGCCCAGGACCTAAGTCCAGGCTCCCCTCACAGCCAGGTGCCTGGTCACTCCATTAACCTCCAGCCATGTGCCAAATGTGCTGGACCCTGAGGGGTACCGATACGTGAGGGGTACAACGTGGTTCTTGTCCCCACGGATCTTATAGTCTAGAATGCTAAAACAGTAAGTCTCTAGATGGATTCTTTTTTTTTTTTCTTTCCAAGATTTTATTTAAATTCAAGTTACTTAACATATAGTGTAGTACTGGTTTCAGGAGTAGAATTTAGTGATTCATCGCTTACATATAACACCTGGTACTCATTACAAGTGCCCTACAAACAACCCTCAGTTTGTTCTCTATAGTTAAGAGTCTCTTATGGTTTGTCTCCTTCTCTGTTTTTATCGTATTTTATTTATTTTTCCTCCCCTTCCCTTTTTTTCATCTGTTTTGTTTCTTAAATTCTACATATGAGTGAAATCATATGGTATTTGTCTTTATCTGACTGACTTATTTTGCTTAGCATAATACACTGTAGCTCTGTCTACATTGTTGCAAATGGCAAGATTTCATTCTTTTTGATGGCTGAGAATATCCCATTGTGTATACACACACACACACACACACACACACACTACATCCACTTTATCCATTGGTCAGTTGGTGGACATTTGGGCTGTTTCCATAATTTGGCTGTTGTCAGTAATGCTGCTGTAAACATCGGTGTGCATGTGCTTCTTCGAATCTGTATTTTTGTGTCCTCTGGATAAGTACCTACTAGTGCAATTGCTGGGTCGTAGGGTAGTTCTATCTTTAAATTTCTGAGGTAGTTCTATCTTTCTATGTATCCTCCTAAATGTTTTCCAGAGTGGCTGTACCAGTTTGCATTCCCACCAGCAGTGTAAGAGGGTGCCCCTTTCTCCGCATCCTCACCAACATCTGTTGTTTCCTGAGTTGTTAATTTTAGCCATTCTGATAGGTGTAAGGTGGTATCTCATTGTGGTTTTTATTCATATTTCCCTGATGATGGATGATGGTAGATGGAGTCTTGGTTGTATAACATTAATTGTGCAGGCTTCTAGGGATCTAGAGAAGGGAGAAATAAGTAAGAATTGGTGGCACATTGGGGCGCCTGGGTGACTCTGGCAGTTGAGTGTACAACTCTTGATTTTGGTTTAGGTCATGATCTCGAAGTTCATGGGATCAAGCCCCGCGTCAGGCTCTGCGCTGACAACACAAAGCCTGCTTGGGATCCTGTCTCTCTGCCTCTCCCCTGCTTGTGCTCTCTCTCTCTCTCAAAATAGTAAAAACTTAAATGTGCCACCATTTTTTTTTTAATCAGTCAGAACTCCCTAAACCAGTTGAAGCAAACAGCAATCAATCAGTAGAGCAGGATTTGGAGTTGCAGGGCTTAAGTGATGTCCTCAGTACCTGACGTTTCTTCCATTCCATCCCAGCTTGCTGCTTCTGGGTCAGTCCCATTCCCCACCAGGCTTCACTCTGCAATAGGGCCAGAAGCTCATACACTCAGGTTCAGGTCCAGCAGGAAAGAGGGCTTTCCTCTGTGTCAGTATCTCCTCGGAAGGCCCGTTGGCCTGGCTGGGTTCTCCTGTCTATCCCAGAGCCCATTGTGGGGGCAGAGGGCATGACATGCCAATTGGCATAGACCCTGTTAAGGGTATTACTCCTACACCCTGGGTTTAGCCCCAGCTGAAGTGCAGGGACCCGGCCTATGGGAGCAGTGGATTCCTTACAGGAAATGAGGGCCCTTACTTGAGTAAGGAAGAAGTAGAGGAAACCCACATGCCTCCTACACATGGTCAGGGAAGGCCGGCCTCCTGAAGGTGGCCATAGGAGGGATAGGTTGTGTTTAGGCAGGGTAGGAATGTGCATGTACAGGTCATCTAGTGAGGTCCACAGACGGGTGCCAGAGGCTCAGAGTCCTGAATGGGGAGCATGGTGTATCCCAGGCTCCCCAGGGGAGGGTGGCCTGAACGGGGAGTGTTTTGTACTGGGAGTAGAGACATTACTGCTTGCCCCACACATTCAGTTCCTTTACTGCAGAACAGGGTGTGAAAAGTCAACTTTACCTGTGTCTGTGGGCCTCGCTTCCCCCTTAGATTGTGTGCCTTTGGGAGCTGGGCTGTCGCTTCTTCCTGTGCTCCGCATTGCTGTGGGAATGCACCATGGCAGGGGAGTGGGAGGGTGGAGGTGGGGGAGTGAACAGTTGAGATCAGAACATTAGGGTCCAGGGGGCTTCTCCTAACAGGACGGGACTTTGGTCTTGGTTCAGGCCTTGTAGGGAGCCATGATAGGTTCTGGAGCCGGGAAGGGTGCCATAGAAGAGTTGAGAGAAGGCTCAGCAGGCAGCCCTCACAGAGTGGACAGGAAGGGGAGAGGGTGGCTTCCAGGGACCCACTGAGAGCTGTTGCTGCAGTCAGGGCAGGGAAGGGGTGAGGCTGCAGTCCAGGGGAGCTGCCGGCAGGGAGGGCTGGATGAGAGACATTTCAGAGGGAATGATGACAGATTGGGGTGAAGGAAAAGGAGGGGTCAGGGATAGTGTGGGGTGGGGGGTCGTACCCAGACCCAGCCTTATTTGTCTGCTCCTCCCACCCCCATCCTGCAGCAGTCAGCAAGTGTGTGCGCTTCTCATTTCTCATGGGCTTTTGCAGTGAATGTGACCCCCGCCTGGAATCTTCCCCCTTAAACTTATTCCACCTGCTTGGAAACTTCTTGCAAAGAAGAGACAGGCAGGTATCTGTCTCTCCTCCCCACTGTTTTGCCATTTCAGGCGCAGGCCCATCAGCCCCAGGGGCGTCTGTGCCCAGTTCTGCAGGTAGGTGAGCTCATGGAAAATTAGCATTCTGAGCTGGCCTTCTTCTTCCTGCTCTGCCGCAGCGGGAGCCGCAGGGAGAATGGAGAGAATGACAAGCACCTCTCAGGCTCTCCTGGACCCGCTTCTCCTCCTGCCTGGCAGAGTGCCCATCCCTCACCTGCCCTCATCTTCACCTGGGACGAGCCAGGCTCCAAAATAGCTGCCCAGAGATGTCAGTGGCTTCACATGACTTAGATGACAAGGCAGAGGGGGCTGGGGTGGCATAGGGAAGAGGAGCTGGACAGTGTGGAGGTTGGGGTCAAGTGCTGTCACTCGGTGTCCCCATCAGCCCTAGCGCTGTGGCCACCTCACTGAGGAAGCCGCAGCCTGGGGAAGGGTTCCTTTTCTCTGCAGAGCTTTTCCCCTGCTTCTCTTTTGTCTTTCCAGCCCCTCCTTCCCTCTCTCCCCTTCCTCCTTTCCCATCCTTCCCCCTCTGCCTCACTTCCTCCAGACTCCCCTCCCCTCCCCTCCTTTCTTGGTCCTGATTGGCACCTGGTGACTCCCGAGGTTGGCAAGCACTCAGTCAGCCGCCTGCATAATTAGCAGATCATTCCTAATCATCTCAGTGAGTGGAGGAGGAGGAGGAGGAGGAGGAGGAGGAGGAGGAGGAGGAGAAGAGAATGGCAAGAGCAGGTTCAGGGGGGTCTCAATGCCAAGGGGTGGGACAGGCGAGGGGAGAAGCAGAGACTCTGGGGCATGAAGGGTGCTCCCTCCTCCCTCCTCCCCAGCAGTCTCTGCAGAAGGCAGGGTGGGAGTGCTGATGGCCAGGGGCCGTGGCAGAAAATCATCCCTGAGGGAATGGGAGTGAGTGTTGGAGGTAGGGGCCCCCGGGCCCAAGCACTATCCTGGCCACCTGTCCCCAACCTCCCCCACACCAGGCGGGGAGTGGTCCCTAGGGCGCTTCCTTGAATCCCTCCCACGCCAGCCAGAGGAGCCCTTGCTGTTGCCCAGCTCTCTGCTCCATGGTGTTCTTTCCTGGCCTGGAACTTCCTGCTTCACGTCAGCTCAGCACCACCTCTTCTTGCTTTCATCTGAGTGCCTGGAGCCCCTCTTCCTTCCTAATCTCGGGGGTAGCAATAGCAAATGCTAACCGAGTACTTTGGATATAGCTGCTAGTACAGGAACACTAGACATACAAGTGCTCGTTTTAACCTTTACAATAGTTCCATGATCTAGAAGTCACTGTCCCTGTTTTAGCTGAAGAAACCTGAGGCCGAGGCCAGCTGAGTGATTTGCTCAAGGTCACACTGCTGCTAACTGGATGTTAGACCCAGGTTTGTGGGGCATCATAGTCACTTCTCCCTTGGAGAGGGGAATCTCCCTGAGGGCGGTTTTGCGTTACCTGATTCTTTTCTGTCCCAGGCTCTGAGCAGACCAACTAAGCCAGTTCCTTCCTGTCACCGCCAGCAGAAACAGCCCTGGTGTCTGGGCGAATGTGTTTTGAGGACATGGCTTCCATGATAAGCTTGGAAACAGACCTGCCTTGAAGCAGACCATCAAGCCAGCGGGCATCAATTAGGAATGGCAGATCGCCCACTTGCCACTACCCCCCACCCTCACGGGAGACGCCGCTAATGGGTTGTGGCACTCCATCCCAGCCGCGTATGGCCTGCCAGTCCTTCCTAATGCAGCCTTCATACTGCCACTGCCCAGCAGTGAGAGCCCTTTCACCCATGGTCTGCACTGTCTTTGGCCCCATGGCTGTGACTGTGACAGATTAGATGGGGGCTTTGTCAACAAGCAGGCCATTACCTAGACCTGTAGGCTCTTGGATGCTTGTAAGCTCCTGTCCTCCTCTCCCCTGCCCTGCACAGCAGTCTCCCTTGGAGCGTTCCTGACAGGTGGTCATCCTGCTGGACTCTGATTTTCAAAGCTGTGTAACTGTTTACTAAAAAGTTCTTGTGCAGAAGATCTGCACAAGAGGTCTGCTTCCTTATAACTCCACCCGCTGGTCCTTATGCAGCCTTCTGGGGTGATGGAATAAGTCTACTCGCTTCTCAGCCCAACAGCACTTGTTATAGTTTTGATATTTGAAGGGAATCACCATATTCCCTAAGTCATCTCACCTGTAGCCAGAACACCCTTCAGTCATCTTTGTATGACTCCTCGCTGTCCTCATCACCCTCCTTTGGACGTTAACTTGTCACTTTACATTCAGCTGGTATTCATTACACGTCAGGCACAGTCCCAGGTACTAGAGATACAGCAGTGAATGAAAACAGACCCTATAGTCCGGATGGAATTCAGAGGACTCTTAAAATGTGGATCCAGTATACGGGCACCTGGGAGGCTTTGCAGCTGAGCGTCCAACTCTTGATTTCAGTTCAGGTCATGATCCCAGGGTCATGGGATTGAGCCCTGTGTTGATAAGATTCTGTCTCTGCCCCTCTTCCCCCACTCGTGCTCTCTCTTCTCTCTTTCTCTAAAATAAATAAAAAATGTGGATCCAGTTTAAAGGGGACACAGCTGCAGAGAGGTTGGTGCCCAGCATAGGTTAGCTCATTAATCTGGGGTCTGTTTTCTCTATAGTGCCTCCAAGAGAGTGGATGTCCCCTGTTTACTGAAAGAAGGAAGGAGGGACAAGGAGCTGTGTGCCCCAAGATCACATTTCCTTTTTAAGCTGCTTAACACACTTTTAGCTCATACTGAGCTATAGTTAACCAGAACCTCAGGCCTTGTTGCTAAACCTCCATCTTTTCTGTATTTGTGTACTTTTTAAACCTAAATGCTGGACTTCATCCCTTGTCAATTTCATCTTGTTGATTGCAGTTCATCTTTCTGGCCTCGTGAGATTATTTGAGTCTTGATTCTGCTATGTGGACCATTTTGACCCTCCTCCGTTCAGTACCCCCAGTTTACTAATCCAGTGTTACATGAGCTAGATGGGGCCCTGCCAGAGGCCTTTGTGCAAGGCTGAAATCATTTCGTTCTTCGGCAGTGCCCTTTGGGTACTGTTGCTCATCTGGCTCTGATTTTTCCTAAATGTGCTCTCCTCCAACCCCCATAGCTCCATCTCGTCTACAGGATTTTGTGAGAAGCCGTCAGAATCCTTGCTGACTCAAGATGCACTGTGTTTAAGGCTTTCCCCTGATACACCAGTCTAATAACGCTGTCAAAAAAAGAAATGCTGTGAATTTAGAACAATGCTGGCCCCTGGGATCTGCCTCTTTCTCCTCGAAGTGCTTACAGACCCTCGATTTAATAATCCATTCTGGAAATTTGCCAGGGTTTATTGTTTAAGCTTTATGTTTGCAACTTGGAGAAACGGGCCCTTCTCTCCTTGATGGAAGAACTGGAACAGAATAGCCTTTGTCCTTCTCCAGTTCTGATGTCCCTCCCACTCTCCATGTTGACTTCAAGCCGAGTGGTTATGTAACCACTGACGTTGCTTCAGCACCCAGGGGCAGAATGTGGCTGGGTTGGGAATGGGAGGAAGTAGCTTGTGCGTGAGTAACCTTTCTCAGTGGATGGAAACCTTTCTTCCTGCCAGAAAAGATGGAGCTCACACAAGTCTGGTGATTCTGCATTCTCTCACTGGAAGGAAGCTCTGCCCTCTGTTCTCTCTGTTACTGCCCCACTCAGACCAGTCTGTCAAGGAAGACTAAGCTGCTTTGGGTACCTGCTTGTACCCTAGCCCCCCACCTCATGTAGCTCCCTACACATAAGGAGCCAGGAGTAATCAGGGAGTTTGGGGAACAGAGACCCCTACGGTTGTGAAATTGGCTGATCGGGTTGGTTCTCTGGGGGACAGAATCCTCTAGAGTTGGTGGAGGTTGGTTGATTTAGGAAGATTGGTCCAGAGCTTTGACTGTTCAACTTTTAAAGAAATCCCAGAGTTCCCTGGCTGTATAGTCTCTGACCCCAGAGGCAGCGGGGCCCCTCTGCCATCCAATGTGTCCTCCTCCCCTGCAAAGTAAACTTGCAGTTCTGCCTCTTTTGTTTTTCACTTGTGCACCCACTCCTGCCAGGTGAGTGCTTATATGAAACCCGGTGGTCGCAGGCAGGGACTGGTGTTCTTGGAGGTGGGGAAGCAACCGGGAGGAGGATGCCCTGGTGTCTCTGTCAACTCTGCGGTGAGAAGAAACTTGCCATTGCTCAATAATATGGGACAGCATAAGTGAGACTCACATGCATTTACATTTAGGGCATATGGGTACTGTCACTCAGCGAGCCCCTGCAGGTGCCAGCACTGGGGAATGTAGTAGGGACCAAAGCAAAGCCCTTACCCCCTTGGAGCACACATGCATAATGTCAAATGGCTCTGTGTTAAAGCGGGTTGGGAAGTGACAGGTGCATCTTTAAGAGTCCTTGGCCAGGAAGGCTTCTGTGAGGAGGGTGCTCAGTGAAGCGAAGAAGCCAGCCTTGTGGTTATCTGTGGGGACAGCACTCCAATTGATGCAAAGGCCATGCGATAATACATTTGGCATGTTTGGGGACTAGCAGGGCACTGGTGTCACTGGAGCCCACTGATCAGGGAAGGGTGAGTGGAAACCCAAGAGCACCCTGACCACAACCATGAGAACCACGGTGGGGACTTTGGATTTGCCCACACAAGCTGTTTATGATATGTTGGGGCAGCTCCCTGTGAACGGGTCTGGGACTTGAATTTAGACCCAGTCTTGCCCGTCACCCATCCTTGCCGAGCTCTAGTTTCCTCGTCTGGAAGTAGGTGATTACGTACGTGAGTCACGATACTTTTGTCTCTGCTTGCCCCTGCTTGAGGCTGTAAACTCCTGGAGGCAGGAGCCCTATCCCTTAAGATGGCACATCCAGGCACCGACTTGAGGCCAGAGCGATTCCCCATTCCTACCCAGAGCTCCAAGGAACCCAGTGGAATTCATTCATAGACTCTTCAGGTTAGACAAGCCTTGCAGAGGCCACCCGGGCAGTCCCAAGATCTGCTGTGACCAGCAGAGAACACTGTATTTTAAGGGCCCTTGCCCAAGCCCTTGGCTTTGCAGGTTTGCAGGAAGAAGCAAGTGTGCAGGAAGCTGTAGCCTTCTGGGGAGCGGCCCTCAGCCTGTGATTCTTTTTCCATGGCAGGATCTCCCAGCGAGTAGAGCTCAGCCGGAGGCAGCTGCAGGCCATTGGGGAGAGGGTCTCCTTGGCCCAGGCCAAGATTGAGAAGATCAAGGGCAGCAAGAAGGCCATCAAGGTAGCCCATGTGACCCTGAGTCCCTGTAGCTGGCAAGCAGTCCCAGAAATCCCATCCCCACACCTCTGAGGTTGCCCAGGTCCCTGCCCACCCTGTCCAGCCACCCCTCAAGCTTTCCTCCTGCTCAGAATCCACCCCTCCAACCCCACCCTAGGCTCTGGAGCATCTTGGGCCCCCTGAAGAATTGATCTAAGATTCTGTGTCCACAGGTGTTCTCCAGTGCCAAGTACCCAGCACCAGAGCGTCTGCAGGAGTATGGTTCCATCTTCACAGGTGCCCAGGACCCTGGTGTACAGAGACGCCCCCGCCACAGGATCCAGAGCAAGCACCGCCCCCTGGATGAGTGGGCCCTGCAGGTCTCATGCACTTGGAGGGGTGACCAGAGGTGGCCTTGGCTGTGGGGGAGGAACTGAGGGTTCTGTCCCCTCAGAGGATTTTGACTGGGATGGGTGGTCACTTTGACCCAGTACTGAAACCCACCATTCTTGTGTTACCACCCCTCATCCTGCCAGGAGAAGCTGAAATACTTCCCTGTGTGTGTGAACACCAAGCAAGAGCCTGAGGATGAGGCCGAGGAGGGGCTCGGGGGCCTTCCCAGCAACATCAGCTCCGTCAGCTCCTTGCTGCTGTTCAACACCACTGAGAACCTGTACGGCAGAGGGCGGGGCTCTGGAAGGGCGGCTGGGGGCCCAGCCTGGCTTTGTGGGGGATACGGGGGGTATCAGACTTGGGTGCAGAAGCCTGCAGGCTGGAGGGCGGGGGGGTGCTCAGGCGCTGAGCAGTTTGGTTTTTACCTTGTAAGGCCTCGGAGTCCATAGTACAAACCGTGGCGCTGAAGAAACAGGAAAGATGGGTCAGGACCATGGGCCTAGAGCAGATATGATGGACTCCCCCCCACCCATCCCACCTCTGCAGGTACAAAAAGTACGTCTTCCTGGACCCCCTGGCTGGTGCTGTAACGAAGACCCACGTGATGCTGGGGGCAGAGACAGAGGAGAAGCTGTTCGATGCCCCTTTGTCCATCAGCAAGAGGGAGCAGCTGGAGCAACAGGTGGAGATGGAGGGCGCGTGTCGGGGAGGGGTGCAGCGGAGAGTCTGCCAGCATCCTCAGGGTCTGCTGAGGCCCTGCTCCCCCCCTGTTGTACATGGGTGTGCACGAGGCCCTGCTCACTGCCCCAAGGTCAGACTACAGGGCCCCGGTCCCCTGCAGCCCCCAACTCATACGCTCCCACCTAATCGTGCAGGTTCCAGAGAACTACTTCTATGTGCCTGACCTGGGCCAAGTGCCTGAGATCGACGTGCCATCCTACCTGCCTGACCTGCCAGGCATCGCTGACGACCTCATGTACAGTGCTGACCTGGGCCCCGGCATCGCCCCCTCCGCCCCTGGCACCATTCCAGAGCTGCCCACCTTCCACACAGAGGTGGCCGAGCCTTTCAAGCCAGGTGAGCTGGAAACAGGAGTTGGGCAGGAGCTCTTGGGCTCGGACACTTGCATCCTAGGAACATCACACTTTCCCACCTTTCCGTTGCAGACCCGGAAGATGGAGTGCTGATAGCACCCCCACCCCCACCCCCACCCCCGCCGCCTCCCCCAGCTCCAGCTGTGCTGGTCAGCGCTCCGCCACCCCCACCCCAGACCCTGGCCTCCCCAGGCCAAGGTGCCAGGGAAGAAGACCGCAGTGGTGGCTTGTCTCCAGGTAGAGCAGCAGCAGGGTGCCCCCGGGGTTGGGGGCGGGGAGAGGACATGTGTTCTGAGGATGCCTCTGATTTCTGGATTCCTGAAGGGTTTTCTGTAGGTTTATGTGGCCATAAGGTTCAGACTTTCAGAAGAATTGTAATTTCAAAATCTTGTTCCCCTGGGTACATGAAATAGTGGTTTTCAAACTGTAGCCTCCCAAAATTCTAATCTCCAGGGAGAGGGAGCCTAGACATGAAGGTGTGGTCCCTCATTCCTATTTAAAAAGGGGCTACTGAAAAAAATGGAAAAGTTCAGCAATAAAATATCCAAATCCTTAAAACGGGGATTTTCGTTTTAGTATGACATCTGGTTTATCTCCAGAACCCACAGGTGGCACAAAAACTCCTTGTTGGTTCATATGTCAAGTTCAGACACTGTCAGCAAACGGGTAGATTTGCTGTAGCCCCTAAACCAAGTGGCGCTGGAAGGGAGCAGGGGTGCCTGCATACAGGACCTCCTGAGTGCAGGCAGACACAGTCAGCATTCAGGCTGCATATGGGCTCCCAAGGCTCGGCTTCACCCACTGGCTTCCTTTGTCAAGAGGAACAGCCTGTTCTCACAGCCAGGTTTGAGGGGAAGCCTCTGGACCCCCAGAACCTCCAGCTGGGCAAGGCTGTCCCATAGGGCAGCCTGCCTGAGCAGCCTTCTTCCTCACACCCTGCCCCTCCCAGCTACAGTCCAGGGAGCTCCCAAGGAAGTGGTGGACCCCTCCAGTGGCCGGGCCACTCTCCTGGAGTCCATCCGCCAGGCTGGGGGCATCGGCAAGGCCAAGCTGCGCAGCGTTAAGGAGCGCAAGCTGGAGAAGAAGAAACAGAAGGAGCAGGAGCAAGGTGAGGGGATCCTAGGACCATTCCAGGAGGGCTCTAGGAAAGGGCCACCTTCTCTTGTAGCCATGACTCTAATAGGGTGCTCTCTGCCCACCCCAAAGGTGGTGCAGAAAGGCAGCACCTAGCCAACCTGCCTTATGCTTCTGCTGGAAGCCCTGGGTGGCCTAGGCTGTGGGATCCTTCCTGGTTTTGTAGCCTGCTTAGAACTTTCCTCTTTAAGCTAATAGGAGACAGAGCCTCACCCAGCTCAAACTATGACAACAGAGAATCTTCTTAGAATCTGCCAGGGGCTGTCCAAGGACATGGTTGGGGACATGAGATCCTTTAGAGACTGAGGACCTGGAGGGTTAGCCCAGTCCTGCTTTGCTAAGCCTCTTGAGGCTGCAGGTTGCACCTGCTATGAATCTTAAATGCCGGCGTGACTAGAACACCTGGGCACAAAGCAGCAATGCCCTGGAAGTCCTGAGTTTAAATCCCATCGCCAGTTTCTAAGTTCTGCTCTATGACCTCAGACAAATTGCCTGACCTCTCTGGGCCAGTTTCCTCATCCGTACAATGGGGCCACTCATACCTCCCCCTCTGTTTCAGGTGGCTGTGTTACTCAGTTTCATATTAGTGCCCCAGTGCTGGATCCAGTGCCAGCCTGAACCTCCAAGACATGGTGGCTGTGGGAGGGGCTGGCATGTGTTGATAGTGAGCAAAAAATAAATAGATCCAAACCCTGAGAATGTCACCCCAGAGGCAGATTTTCCCCTTGGTTCCTTCATCTTTCCTTACTAGTGGCTTTCCCATTACAGTGAGAGCCACAAGCCAAGGTGGGGACCTGATGTCGGATCTCTTTAACAAGCTGGTCATGAGGCGTAAAGGTAGGAAGCAGAGCCTGCTGCCTTCCCTTGGGCTGGGAGGCTCAGGATATTTTGTATCATGAACGTTTTGCCACTTTCTTCCTGTTTTTAAGTCTCTAGGGGCTGGGTGAACTGGTATCCCACACCAACCCCCTCACCCTCCAACTCTGTCCCCCCAGGTATCTCTGGCAAAGGACCTGCAACGGGGACCGGTGAGGGGCCAGGAGGAGCCTTTGCCCGAATGTCAGACTCCATACCGCCTCTGCCTCCCCCACAGCAGCCACCTGGAGAGGAAGATGAGGACGACTGGGAATCCTAGGGGTTAGCCGTTCCTTCCCCACCAAAACCCAGATTTAGTTACTGCCCTCACATGGACATGGCTAGGAAGGGCTGCCTGGCCCGTGAGTCGCTCTGCCCCTGCTGCCCTTGGAGGAACAGGGATTGTGGAGGACTGCCCCCCTCCCAGGTCTGTGCCCGGAACCTTCTTCAAGGAGTGAGGTGGCCAGCTTCTGAGGCCAAATGGCTGGGAGGGGGGAGCCCCCTGCTCTCTGCCTGTGCTCTCCTCCAGCTACAGACTGAAATAAATACGTGGATCAATAAAGACATAATACCGCAAGAACCAAGCATAAACCAGTGGCACACTTCTAATCATGGAACTATAGCTGTGCAGAGTGCAAGTGTCTCCTCCCAGCCAGTGTCTGTCCTCCTGTTCCCACCAGGCTCAAGCAATGGGGGCAGAGCACCTGGCGGACCGAGGCCCCTTCCTCTGGGTCAGGGAGAGAAGAGAGGTGCAGTCAACAAGGGAAGCTGGTGCAGACGGAGGCGGGGGTATTTTCACACAGGGAAAAATGTCTCCCTGATAGACACGGGGTCTCTAAAAATAGTCCTGCTGAGAGCCTAATGGCCCTCAGCATAATTGCTAAGTCAGGGGAGGAGGTGTCTTGGAGTTTGCTCAAGTAGCTGAGGGGGAAGGTGCCACTGACTTGGAGGAAGACCTGGAGCCAAGCCAAGGGAGCAAGAAATGCTGTGGAAGAGGTTAGGGACCAGCCCTATGGTTTAAAAACAAAGGCCCAGGACACTCTTCCCAGTTTGTTTGTTTTTAATGTTTGTTTATTTTTGAGACAGATCATAAGCAGGGGAAGGGCAGAGAGAGGGAAACACAGAATCCGAAGCAGGCTCCAGCCTGTGAGCTGTCAGCACAGAGCCTGACATGGGGCTTGAACTCACGGACTGCGAGATCATGACCTGAGCCAAAGTCAGATGCTTAGCTGACTGAGCCACCCAGGTGCCCCTTCCCAGTTCTTAACAACATAGAGAAAGAAGGTAGGGTTGAGGGGTGCAGAAAGAGCCCTATGGGCACCAGGAAGCTGGAAATAGGGAACATTCTTAGTTTTGAAGAGAGGGTGAAGGTCTAGAACAGCTAACTGTAGCCAGAAGGGGGGAAAGGCAGGAGGGCCTGCCTGAGAAGGTGGCCACTGAGAGACTGCAAGGCCAGAGATAGTGCAGTGGAACAGGGCAGGAAGCTTGACTCTGGGCCATGCTGAATGGACAAACATTCAATTACAGGGAGGGGAACAACTGCCCCGGGGTGGGCCAGAGGATGGCCAGGACCCACTGTTTCTTCAGATCGACTCGATTTTTCTCCTACTGGTTTTTCTACCTGTGCCCAGTCCTGGCAGCCCACTGACTCCAGAAAGGGGTTGGTCTGGTCTCCACCTGGGTATCACCTTCTTAGGCTGGCTCCCCACACTCCCCAACACTTCAAGTGGGCAGGGTGAAGGAAGAGCCTGGCACTCAGGCAGTGGTGGGTCATCCATCAGGAGGGGCCAGGCCTCTCGCGGTGAAACTGGGGAGACAGGCATAGGCAGTGAGACACTAGATCTCAGGGGTGGGGAGGCTCTCAGGGGGCAGGGTAAGGTAGGACTGACCTTCCTCATAGCAGCAAAGGCAGGGCCAAAGGTGGCTTTGACCTCTACACGGTCTCGGATCCAGGCTGGCAGCTTTCCCAGGATAGGTGGGCGGGCATACCGCTGATCCAGGAGCACTATGCTGGCAAAATCCTTCTGGTGCCTGATGGCCCTGCCTAGATGGCAACAGAGGTTGGGGTTTCTTGGTTAAACCAGCCTCCGCCACGGTGTCTATTGTGTCCCCCCAACCCCAAAGAGCAGTAAAATCCCTCTTCCCTGTCAACTCATTCTCCCACCATCCATCACCACTATCCGCAGGAACAGTCCCCGGCCTACCTATAGATTGGTTGACAGCCTTCATACACAGATTCTCCACCAAAGCCTTCCCTGGTGGGGGCTGACCTGGGATTCTGGGCTGGGAAGGGCAGAGGAGATGAGCTATCAGTATCTTCTTGCCTCCTTCTTAGTGTTCTGAGAAAATTATACTGCCAGGCTTTGGAGCAAGAACAGTAGTCTTCATGGGCACAATGCCAGCAGCTGATATAACGGATGAGATCACAGAGAAGCTCAAGAGGGTAAGGAGGTACATCCCATCCCCTGGAGCAAGCAGGAAACACTGGCACACATCAGCAGGCAGTGGGGAGGTCGCAGCTGTACCGCCCTGGTATCACAGCCCTAGAGGCGACAGAACTTTCTCCCCAGCTGTCTCCTCCCATCCTTTGGCACGCTGAAGGTACTCACAAGAGTCTGATCCAGGTAGGCCATCTTCTCTTGTAGCTCTGGAGACTTGATGTTGGGGTAGGGCATGCCTACCATAACTACACACCTAGCATGGAGGGAACATGAGGCCATGGCATGTGGGCAGTCAGGCCTCCATCACATCTCAAGGGCCAGAATATAGGACCCGGTCCTCACCATGCGTCCTCAGCTGCTATATCCAGCACACCTTTGCCCCCTCAAGCTGTGCTCACTGGCTCTGCCCCTCCCTCCCCACCCTGTACCTCCACCTCGAGTGCATTTTCTCAGCTAAGAAACCCAATGCAGGCCACGTGAATTGAACCCTGATGATCAGCCTAACTTCCACCTGGAAGCAAAGGGCCAAAACACTTCCCCATACAGCTGAGTGACCTGAGCAGTCAGCCAGGGTGCAGACTCAGATGGCATTGGCTTCCAGGCAGGGTCCCTGCTATTTGGAGTGAGGGGTGGTCGGTGTCAGAGCCCAGGAGACGAGAGACCCACAACTTACCGGCCAAGGTCGTCAGAGAAGTTAATGCCTTCACTCATCTTTCCTCCAACCACGGAGAGGAGCAGAGCACCTGTCACCGTGCCTCCCACATGGCCACAGCACTGCAGGAGACAACAGCCCAAGCTGTGGAGCCAGAGCTTGGATGCCACCCAAAATATCTGCAGCTGCCAGCTCCAGATGTTCTCTGGGCCCAAGGCCTCAGTTACACCTCTCACCTTAATGCACCTGGAATACTCCAGCAGCACCTGCTCCACCTGGTTCGCTCTCTTGGGTTCCTGAAATATCTGAAGGAGAACAGACAATGTCTCCCAGGAAAAGGTTTCAGAATGCATAGGTCCCAGGGTCTGCTCTCAGCCCTATATTTTCCAGACTGGGAACCAGAGAACCCCACAGAGTAAGGGGCTAGAGAGAAATCCTGTGGGAGGTGACGAGGTGTTAGAAGTGGTGGGAGTAAGTAACTAACTAACAGAAGCCCATATGTAAGCCTAACATTCTGGTCTGACATGCATGAGAAATCCTAGCAGGAACCCTGGGTACCACTGACCTCACAAGTGGGAGTCCCAGATGAGGGGGTCACTCACCTTTTTCCTGACAGCCAGGCGGGCCAGCAGACCACTCTTATCCCAGTGGGCATGGACCTGGCGTTGGTACTCATAGGAGGGGAAGAAACAGACCACCCCTCCAGGGACCACATTGCACAGGTTATAGAGAATACGACCCATCTCATCCATCTAAGGAAAGAAGACAGAGCCCTCCCTGAAGCCATATCCGAACAATGCTTCCTAACCTTGGGACTCAAAACCAAGCACAGATCCAAGGGTGACTACGATCGGGGAAGAGAAGTGTGGGCCCAGAGGGCCCCGGGCAGAAATCAACAGACAGGAAAGTGCCACCCTCTCACCACACACACACACTCAGCTGATGCTTCTGGGGAGTGTACCACACACATCACAAGGCCAGCACTCCAGAGCTAATAACCCTGCTGCTGGCGTGTCATGTCCTCCCTGCTCCAACTCCCAATGCCCACTGCGCCATGAAAACCCCAGGCAGCCTCTAGTGACAAGCTCCTGACACCTGCATCCCTGCCCAAGGTGGGGACTGATGCAACCAAATGGCAAGAGAAGCAAAGGAAATGAACAGCTTCCTTATCAGTTTCATCCTGAAGGAACACCTTGAGGTTTAAGAAAACTTAACAATCCAGGGAGTGAGGGGAGGGGAACGCTCAGACTTCCCCTGATAAGCATCTAGATGGACACCAGCCATTCTGTGCCAGCTCTGTGGTGGAAGACCCCAGCACCTGGACACTAAGCACTGGCCAGAGCACCCACCACCCCAGAAACTATTCTCCTGCCCTGGCAGAGGCTGTGGTAAGGCAAGCAGGCTGGTACGAACCATCTGAGGCAGTTCTCTCTTCTGGTATGTGAACTCCAACTGCTGGCTGGAGGGCCCGCTGCAGATGACGAGGGGCAGGATGTTGTCTGGAGGGATCACATGACCTGCAGAGACCGAGGAGGGGCTATTCTACAAGGCAGTGTCCAGAAGGAGCATTCCGCAACCTTGTCTTCCATGCTAGGAGAACAATTCCAACACTCTGCCACCTGCCCTGCTTGCACAGCGCAGGTGGGCGGGACTCAGACCTCTCCCACGTAGGCAGAGGGACACAGTGCAGAAGCACAGGGCTAAGTAAGCTCGCCGGAGAGCTGGCAAAGGGAGAAGCTCCCACCTCGTGGCCTCCTCAACTGTGACAATAAGCTGCCAGAGTGTGACACATGGCCCATTCCACCCTGGCCATGGATTCTCACCACAGGAAAACTCCACCACTCGCTCAGCTTCTACCCCAGCACATGCCAGCAGCTGCTCCCGAAAGTCAGACACCTGCAGACCACAACAGCAAGGCTCCATGAGCTCCCCGCAGGCCTGAGCAGGCAGGGGCCTTGACAGGGAGGGGGACAGAGAGAAACACTCCGGGGAAGACAGAAGTCTGGGCTCGAAGGCAGCAAATACATAGGAACAGAAAAAAGAGGTAAAACGTAAGGCAGATAACAAATTGGCAGATAACAAAAAGGAAAAAAAATTACTGATACCCAGTGTTGACAGTCTCACTTAAACTGTGGAAATACCAGGAACACCTGGGTGGCTCAGTCGGTTGGGCATCCAACTTCGGCTCAGGTCATGATCTTGCAGTTTGTGGGTTCAAGCCCCACATGGGGCCCTGCACTGACAGCTCAGGGCCTGGAGCCTGCTTCAGATTCTGTGTCTCCCTCCCTCTCTGCCCCTCCCATGCTCATGCTCGCGCTCTCTCTCTCTCTCTCTCTCTCTCTCAAAAAATAAACATTAAAAAAAAATTAAACTGTGGAAACACCAAAGGGAATCTGGTAAACTGGGCACAGTGGACCTTACCCCAGCCCATGCCCACAAGATCACCAGTGGGCATTCAAAACAAAATACACATGGCCAGGCCCCAGCCCACACCACTGAATAAGAACCTCTAGAGGGAAGATAACATGTATTGGCATTTCTAAAGAGCTCCAGGGTTTATTCAGTACTCACACTAAACGTCAATGGACTAAATGTTTCAATCAAAAGACACAGGATAACAGAATGGATAAGAAAACAAGATCCATCTATATGCTGTTTACAAGAGACCCACTTTAGACCTAAAGACACCTTCAGATTGAAAGTAAGGGGATGGAGAACAATCTATCATGCTAACGGTTGACAAAAGAAAGCCAGAGTAGCCATACTTATATCAGACAATCTAGACTTTAAAATAAAGACTGTAACAAGAGATGAAGAAGGACATTATATCATAATTAAGGGGTCTATCCACCAACAAGATCTAACAATTGTAAACATTTATGTTCCAAATGTGGAAGCACCCAAATATATAAATCAATTAATCACAAACATACAGAAACTCATTGATAATAATACCATAATAGTAGGAGACTTCAACACCCCACTCACAGCAATGGACAGATCATCTAATCAAAAAATCAACAAGGAAACAATGGCTTTGAATGACATACTGGACCAGATGGACTTAATAGATATATTCAGAACATTTCATCCTAAAGCACCAGAATATACACTCTGTTCAAGTGCACATCGAACATTCTCCAGAATAGATCACATACTGGGACACAAATCAGCCCTCAACAAGTACAAAAAGATCAAGATCATACCGTGCATATTTTCAGACCACAACGCTATGAAACTCGAAATCAACAAGAAAAAACTTGGAAAGATAACAAATATTTGGAGACTAAAGAACATCCTACTAAAGAGTGAATGGGCTAACCAAGAAGTTAAAGAGGAAATTCAAAAGTACATGGAAGCCAATGAAAATGGTAACACCACAGCCCAAAACCTTTGGGATGCAGTAAAGGCGGTCATAAGAGAGAAATATATAGCAATCCAGGCCTTCCTAAAGAAGGAAGAAAGGTCTCAGATACACAACCTAATATTACACCTTAAAGAGCTGGAAAAAGAAAAAATAAATTCTAAAACCAGCAGAAGACAGGAAATAATAAATACTAGAGGAGAAATCAATGCTATTGAACCCCCCCCCCCAAAAAAAAACAGTAAAACAGATCAATGAAACCAGAAGCTGGTTCTTTGAAAGAATTAACAAAATTGATAAACCACTAGTCAGTTTGATCAAAAAGAAAAAGGACCCAAATAAATAAAGTCAAGAATGAAAGAGGAGTGATCACAACCAACACAGCAGAAATAAAAACAATAATAAGGGAATATTATGAGCAATCATATGCCAATAAAATGGGCAATCTGGAAGAAATGGACAAATTCCTAGAAACATATAAACTACCAAAACTGAAACAGAAAGAAATAGAAATTTGAACAGACCCATAACCAGTAAAGAAATCGAAGTAGTAATCAAAAATCTCCCAAAAAACAAGAGTCCAGGGCCAGATGGCTTTCCAGGGGAATTCTACCAAACCTTTAAGGAAGAGTTAAAATCTATTCCCTTGAAGCTGTTCCAAAAACTAGAAATGGAAGGAAAACTTCCAAACTCTTTCTATGAAGCCAGCATTACCTTGATTCCAAAACTAGACACAGACCCCACTAAAAAGGAGAACTACAGACCAATTTCCCTGATGAACGTGGATGTGAAAATCCTCAATAAGATATTAGCCAACCAGATCCAACAATACATTACAACAATACATTAAAAAAATTATTCACCACGACCAAGTGGGATGCAGGGCTGGTTCAATATCTGCAAAACAATCAATGTGATGCATCACATCAATAAAAGAAAAGGACAAGAACCATATGATCCTCTCAGTAGACGCAAAGAAAGCATTTGACAAAATACAGCATCCTTTCTTGATAAAAACCCTTAAGAAAGTAGGGATAGAAGGATTATACCTTGAGATCATAAAAGCCATATATGAAAGACCCAATGCTAATATCCTCCTCAGTGGGGAAAAACTGAGAGCTTTCCCCCTAAGGTCAGGAACAAGACAGAGATGTCCACTATCACCACTGTTATTCAACATGGTAGTGGAAATCTTAGCCTCTGCAATCAGACAACACAAAGAAATAAAGGTATCCAAATCAGCTAGGAGGAAGTCAAACTCTCACTCTTCGCAGATGACATGATACTCTATATGGAAAACCCAAAATTTCACCAAAAAATTGCTAGAACTGATCCAAGAATTCAGCAAAGTGGCAGGATATAAAATCAATGAACAGAAATCAGTTACATTCCAATACACCAACAATGAAGCAACAGAAAGAGAAATCAAGGAATCAATACCATTTACAATTGCACCAAAAACCATAAAATACCTAGGAATAAATCTAACGAAAGAGGTGAAAAATTTATACACTGAAAACTAGAGAAAGCTTATGAAAGAAATGGAAGAAGACACAAAAAAATGGAAAAAGATTCCATGCTCCTGGATAGGAAGAACAAATATTGTTAAAATGTCAATACTACCCAAAGCAATCTACATATTCAATGCAATACCTATCAAAATAACACCACCACTCTTCACAGAGCTAGAACAAACAATCCTAAAATCTGTGTGGAACCAGAAAAGACCCCGAATAGCCAAAGCGATCTTGAAAAAGAAAACCAAAGCAGGAGGCATCACGATCCGGACTTCACATTGTATTGCAAAGCTGTAATCATAAAGACAGTATGGTACTGGCACAGGAACAGACACTCAGATCAATGAACAGAATAGAGAACCCAGAAATGGATCTACAAATGCATGGCCAACTAATCTTTGACAAAGCAGGAAAGAATATCCAATGGAATAAAGACAAGTCTCTTCAAATCGTCTTGGCAAAACTGGACAGCATCATGCAGAAGAATGAACCAAGACCACTTTCTTACACCATACACAGAAATAAACTCAAAGTAGATGAAAGACCTAAATGTAAGACAGGAGCCATCAAAATCCTCAAGGAGAAAGCAGGCGAAAACCTCTTTGACCTTGGCCGCAGCAACTTCTTACTCAACATGTCTTCAGAGGCAAGGGAAACAAAAGCAAAAATGAACTATTGGGACCTCACCAAAATAAAAAGCTTCAGCACAGCAAAGGAAACAATCAGCAAAACTAAAAGGCAACTGGATGGAATGAAAGAAGATATTTGCAAATGACATATCAGATAAAGGGTTAGTATCCAAAATCTATAAAGAACTTATCAAATTCAATATCCAAAAAACAAATAATCCATTGAAGAAATAGGCAAAAGACATGAATAGACCTTCTCCAAAGAAAACATCCAGATGGCCAACCGACACATGAAAAAATGCTCAACTTCACTCATCATCAGGGAAATACAAATCAAAACCACAATGAGATACCACCATACACCTGTCAGAATGGCTAACATTAACAACGCAGGCAACAATAGATGTTGGCAAGGATGCAGAGAAAGAGGATCTCTTTTGCATTGTTGGGGGGAATGCAAGCTGGTGCAGCACCTCTGGAAAACAGTATGGAGGTTCCTCAAAAAATTAAAAATAGAACTAGCCTATGACCCAGCAATTGCACTACTAGGTATTTATCCAAGGGATACAGGTATGCTGTTTCAAAGGGGCATATGCACCCCCATGTTTATAGCAGCACTATCAACAATAGCCAAAGTATGGAAAGAGCCCAAGTGTCCATCGATGGATGAATGGATAGATGGATGAATGGATAGATGTGGTATATATATACAATGGAGTATTACTCGGCAATCAAAAAGAATGAAATCTTGCCATTCACAACTATGTGGATAGAACTAGAGGGTATTAGGGGCGCCTGGATGGCTCAGTCGGTTGAGTGTCTGACTTTAGCTCAGGTCATGATCTCACAGCTCGTGAGTTCAAGCCCCGCGTCAGGCTCTGTGCTGACAGCTCAGAGCCTGGAGCCTGCTTCAGATTCTGGGTCTCCCTCTCTCTCTCTCCTGCTCATGCTGTCTCTGTCTCTCAAAAATAAGTAAAATAAACATTAAAAAAAAAAAAAGAACTAGAGGGTATTATGCTAAGCGAAATTAGTCAGAGAAAGACAAATATCATCTGACTTCACTCATATGAAGATTTTAAGATACAAAACAGGTGAACATAAGGGAAGGGTAGCAAAAATAATATAAAAACAGGGAGGGAGACAAAAACATAAGAGACTCTTAAATATGGAGAACAAACAGAGGGTTACTGGAGGGGTTTTGGGAGGGGGGATGGGCTAAATGGGTAAGGGGCACTAAGGAATCTACACCTGAAATCACTGTTGCACTATATGCTAAGTTGGATGTAAATTAAAATAATTAATTAATTAAAAAATTAAAAAAAAAAAAAAAAAAAGAGTTCCAGGGTTTTCACCTATTGAATTGGCAAAAATCCCAAAGCGTATCCCTCTGTAGGCACATATACACAGTGCTGGTGGAAGAGAGAACAGTACAGCTCCAGCTGGGGGGGAACATGGCAATATTTAATAAATCAGATGTATTTTTATCTTTCAACCTGGCAGCCCCCCTACCTAGGAGTCCCCTCTGAGCATACAGCTCCACAAACCAACCCATGCACAAGGATACTTCCTGTGCAGTGATCCCCTTCAGGAGGGGTCAGCTGAAAGCATCACACTGGATCCTGCCAGCGCAGAGCTCCGAGCCAGCAAGAGGCGCACAGATGGCGCTGGCTACTGAATGGCGTACCACAACACACTGGTGACTAAAAACCAGTTATGCTTTGATGTAAAAGACAAAGGAAAGGAAAAAGTAAGTATATATATTTGCTTATTTCTGGAGAAAAATAAAATGAAAGCATAGAAGGACAGACTAGGAGTAAGAAAAATGATAACCTATGGGCATGGGGAACAGGCTGGAAATGGATGGAAGTAAGACTTCCTGAATGCATCTTTTTTTTTTTTTAATATTTGTTTATATTTGAGAGAGAAAGAGACAGAACATGAGCTGGGGAGGGGCAGCAAGAGAGGGAGACACAGAATCTGAAGCAGGCTCCAGGCTCTAAGCTGTCAGCACAGAGCCTAATGTGGGGCTCAAACCCATGGACCATGAGATCATGACCTGAGCAGAAGTCAGATGCTTAGCCAACTGAGCCACCCAGGAGCCCCTGAATGTATCTTCCATGCAGTTTTGACTTTTGAACCATACAGGTGTTTACTTATTTTAAAAATATAATTAAGTCTAGGGGCACCTGGGTGGCTCAGTTGGTTGAGCGTCCAACTTTGGCTCAGGTCATCATCTCACAGCTCATGAGTTCGAGCCCAGCGTCGGGCTCTGTGCTGACAGCTCAGAGCCTGGAGCCTGCTTCGGATTCTGTGTGTGTCTCTCTCTCTGCCCCTAACCCACTTGCATTCTGTCTCTCTCTCAAAAATAAGCATTAAAAAATATATATATATATATGTCTAAAATGAAAAATCAAACTCTAAAACTGAAAACACATGGCAACAAAGAAAGCCTAACTCTCTGTCACATTCACAACATAAGCACACAAAGCAATGCCTGACTTCAAATGACTTCAGATCCTTAGTGACCATACATCCTTAGTAGGATATACCTAAGGGCAAAAAATAAATGCAAAGAAATGAAATTTTCATCAATAGTTTATTATTAGAATAATACTGTATATGAAACTATTTTAGTATATCTTAAGTATATTATGGGACATAGCAAATAAGTAGTTATGTCAATGTAATAAACCAAACATTCAGCTCAAGAGAAAAGACATACAGTGTAAGGTCAAATAACTGACTGATGTTCATTTAGAAATATCAATATGGACTCATGGTTTTTTAAAACCATTTTCCCCAGTCTACAAGAGGGCCTAAAAACATTTATAATCCAGGAGTACCACAAACACCCCGATACCCAGATATTGGTTTTTAAACACCAATCCCCAATAAAAGAAACCAGGTTATCTTAGAAAAATGAATGATCCCAGATATGGGATAAAGAAGGCATAAGGTGGCTGGGATGTTTCATCTTGCCAGAAAGCAAGAAAGCATCCCAAAGCTAGTGGGGCCTCATCAAGGACCAGAGGCAACACGTCGGGCTCTGACAGGCCAAGTCTGAGACACCTGGGCATTGAAAGCAGCAATGACTATAGATGCCTTTAATACATGAACAAAAATATACAAGTCTATAGAAAAGAAAGAAAAGTTGGAAACTAATAAAGCAATGGGGGATTCTAGCGGCTGAGGTTAGAAACGAATGACTGCGTGGGCACTGAGGAGCCTTCCACCAAAGTCCTGGGCTAGGTGTATCTTAAGGACAGAACTGCTGTGCAGAGACGTGGTTCTGTTTGCCACTGTGTTGCTTAAAACAGAGAAAGACTGGAAATCACCTAAATATCTAACAAAAGAAGAGTAGTTCTATAAGATATAACATATTCATGTAACAGAAAAAAACACAGCCAGAGCATGGTAGAATAAATACATACTGCTGACAAGGAAAAATGTCTATGACATTTGTTGCTGAGTGAAAAAAGCAAATCACAGCAACAGCATGTAGAGATACAGATTTTTGTTTTTAAAATATGTATGTATATTTGTAAAAATTATGCACACAAAGACTAGTATAATGATATACACTAAAATAAAATCTTTCGCTGGTGGAATTATCATCTATTTTTTTTTCCTGCTTTTGCTGGTCTCTGCTTTCTACAACGAAAACATAATACTTTCCTAAATACATGTGTGTGTATATAAATTTATAAAAGAAAGGAAAGGTCGTATCTATGGTGGGTATAAGGAGCGAATGGCACTAAAATGGGGGCCTGAAATTCCAGAACGGCTATCTTTGGGAGAAGTGCAGTACCTAGCCTACAAAAGCACCAAATCACCAGCCATGTGCCTCCCTCCACCCCCACTGCCCACTCCACCCCTGCCCCAGGCTAAAGACCCAGGCATGAGACAGCACAGCAATGCCACCTGGTGGATGCTGCTTGGCCTGTTCAAGCTGACCCCTTTCTGGTTTGGGGGCCCACTGGACAGCGCCTCTTCCCCCTGTCCCTGTCCCATCCCAGCACTCGGGCCACAAGAGGCTGGGTCTGGTTCCCTTACCGGCTGCATGGTGCCGCCTGCGATGACCACTGCCCGGCATTCCTTCACCACTTGGGCAAAGTGCACGGCTGGATTCAGGAGCAGGAATTTGAGGCTGCTCTGACTAAGACTTCCTGAAAAAAAGACAGAGCCAGCTGGGGAAGGAGGGGGTGGTTTGCAGGCAGGCCGAACAAAGACTTCCATGAGTCTGAGGCAAATGGGAGCTCAGTTGTGTCCATGAAGGAGCCACTAGAGATACGACTTTCCCTTTTGATTAGATTCCATTCAAAGTGCAGGACAAGCCCGAGGCAGACAGCACTACCAGCTCCTTTTGCACATGAAGACTGAGGTTCAGAGTGATAGACACAGCTTGGAGGTGACGGAATCAAGACTCAAACCAAAACTCACATACCTGTAACCAGTAGGCTATACAACTTCTCTCATAACCTGGCGTGAGATGCCAGCCTCCCCAGTGCCTCATATCCCTCCTCACCGCACCTACACCAGCCCACCCAGGCTACAGAGGACCAGTTTTCACCACCCTGTCTCCTCGTCCTAACCCAGAGAGGTGCAAGGTAGAATCTTTTCTTGCTTTGGTTTCCCGGCTCCATGCTGATTCCTCCTTGGACTACCTTGGCGGTTCAGGATGACCCTGCCATCCTGGTTGGCAGTGGTGAGGGCTGCAAGGAAGCCTTCGATGTGCATCAGCGGGGAAGCAGACCGTGGCACCCTGGCCTCTCCCTCATCTCCGTGGGGCACGGGAGCTGCACAGAGCAGAAGGAAGACGGTCTGGGACCACAGATGAGGCAGGAGAGGAGTCCACACGTGAGGGATGGATATTCTTGGCCCCCACCTGCAGCCCTGTCTCCCCCTCTTGACTCACTCTCGGTCAATGCGGGCTGCAGGCTCTGTAGGAAGTGCTGGAACCCAGCCAGTCTGGACTGCTCCCTGGAGGATGCAAGGACCGTGCCATACCTTTCTGTGAAGCCAAAGAGCTGGGACGGGGAGAGAAAGCACAGGGAGGAATGAGGGTGCAGCAGTGGGAGCCCAGGCTGGAGGTTCTGCTGCACCCCACATAGCCCACAACTTGCCCCCCAACACAAGGCATCTTGGCACTCCCACCCGACACAGCAAGCAGGCCTGCAGTAAGAAGGGAGCAGGGGTGACTTGGGGCTCCAAAGGGCAGGGGAGAGCAAGGTACTGGGAGGGCAGGAGGTGGGGTGCTGTGGAGCCTGGCCAGACCCAGGAAGAGAGGCTGTACCTTTCTGCTGACCATGCTCTTTTCACAGTAGCGCCGCACCTGCAAAAGCAAACCACCGCAGGCACATGCAACAATTAGGCTGGAAAAAAAAAAAACACCACCACCTTCCAAAACCCCAGGGAGCATGATTCATTGACAGCTCCTGAGGAACCCAGCCTCCTTGTGGCCAACCGGGTCAACCTCCTTTCTGAGGTCACTCCTCTCCCACCACCCCCACATACAACACGGCGCTCTCCCACAAGAGCAACCTTCATGCACATGGCCTCCTCACTAACGTCTGCATAGCCCCAACCCTCTCTAAAGGTTCCTGGTGACGGGTCTTCTGTGCTCTCCTTCAATATGACAGCACCTAAGATGAACCCTGAAAAGATTAAGAGTTTAAAAAAACACATACGAGCAAAGGCACAGAGAGGGTAAAGCTTGGGGCTTGTTCGGGGGCCCTCCAGTGTGTACAACATGTGCAGCTTGGAAAGGAAGACAGGGAGTTGAAGCCTTTGAAGATTTCTAAAAAGGGCACTATCTTCCAGTGAGGACTCACCAGATGACAGTGTAGGAAAGATTTGAGAAGGGACAGAGAGTGAAGCCAGGAAGAGCGGAAAGGAGGCGAGAGGAAACGAGCCGGCCCTGAAGTGGCAGCTGTGGGAATGGAAAAGCAGTGGGAGTTCGAGTGCTCCTTCCAGCTCTGAGGCCCGGCAACTGTTTGGATGCGGGACCCAAAGGGAGAAGAAAGGCATCAAAATGGCCTCAACCGGTCAGATGGGGTAATGGCAGTGACCGTGATCAAAACAGGTAAGCTGGTTTAAAGAAAAATGGGAAGGCAGGAGGGAAGCAAGCAGGGTCTCAAGGCCAAGCCGGGGCTCACATGCTGCCTCCCACACCAGGCACCATTTGCTCACTCATGTATGGCTAGTACATGTCGTCCTGGGGAAACCTCACCCAGCCCTGGTTTCCTCTGCTTCTGAATGGTGATGGTACCTCCTACCGTGGGGTCCCAGAACCTGGTGCACTGCCTTGGACACAGCAAGTGCTCTGTATTTTTAGTAATTTGGAATCACTAAGTTGTGAGTCAAGTGATGGCAGCAGTACCCCGAACAGTAGGTCTGGAGCAGGCAGACACCTGCGGCTGGTGTGCAAGGATGGGGGCGGGTCACACAGAGTGGCCCTGGGAGTGTTCTCAGCCACCTCAGCCCAATAGCAGGATGGTGCTCACAAAGCTGACCTGCTCTTTCTAGTCCAGGGCAAAGACTGGGCCAGAAGAAAGATGGAATGAGGTTAAGGACCTGGGAGTTTCTATCTGTGCTTACATGGTAAATGAAAGGCACCTTTTCTCACCAATCCCTAGGACCCTTCACTCTGGATTGAAGATTTTTTTCTTGCTGACACTTTAAGGGTTAATTACAAACATCTATGCTGTAGATCCTTAGACTTCTAGACTGACTCACAACAGAAGAAATTTACTTTTTATTCCTTCCAGTCTTAACACAGTGCTCTGCTCGCAGGTGGCGGTTAAGGATAAGGAAACTGGGCGCTGACACAGAAGGGGGAGAACCTCTACCTTGAACAAGTTGATGTTGTCGATCTGGCTCTGAAAGAGAAAGTCATTGATGGTCTTCAGCTCTGTCCCTAAGGATAAACAAAGAAGGGCCTTGGAATCCTTGCTCTGAAGACCACAGGCCCAGAGGTGAGCTCAGAAACGGCTCAGACCATCTCTGAGTCTCTGAAGGCCGCCCTCTTACCTGTTTGCGAAAGGCTCTGTGTGTTGGGATTTTGCTTAATGTTTCCTAAAACAGAATTCAAGCAGGTCAGGATGGGGATCCTCTGCCCCCCACCCCCATCCTCTCACACATTTTGTGTGTACACTATTTGATGTACTCATCAAATAAGAGCATTCACATGTAAACAGGTTTTTTGCCATTTATGGTACCCAAAGAACCCACTGAGAGGGTGGGAAGCTCTAGGAAGCCTCAAAATCTAACCCACGTTTGCATATGGAGCCCAAAGCCTTGTTATCTCATTCTTTCCACACCTCCTCCAAGGAGGCTGGGGCCAAGGGACCACCCACTTTACGCAGGTACAAAGAGTTGTCCAGGCTGCACAGTGGCCAGTGGCAAGGCAGAGGTGGAAGGGAGGAACACCGACATTAGACAAAATCCCTCCAGTGGAACACCCCACTGGTTTTCCAGAACTTTGGCTTCTATGAAAGCCTTCAAATGACAGCCATATATATAGTAAAGGAAAGGGTAGGTGACACAGAATTGTGCAAAGCAGTATGAAACCTAGAGCCGGAAGCCTCTAGTCTCTCCTACTAGGTTCATGAAGCAGAGGCAGGTCACATCTCTGAGCTTTAGTTGACTCCTCTGTCAACAACAGTGAGCGTGCCTGTGCAGCTCTCCTCACAGGAGCACTCCAAAGTAACGTCACCCGTTTCTATTACACTATGCTGTTATTACTACCTGAGAAGTAAGGTCTGGCAAAATAAAAAGAAGGACTCAGGGAAATATAAACTAGAAACCAAAAAAGGATCTACAGTCAGACAATTCAACAAAGCTATGAAAAATAAGAATCTTCTAAATCAATGGCCAAGACAATTCTTGAGGACACAGAAATCCCAGGTGTCCTGACTGGCATCCAGAGAAGGGACTGCAGCAAGCTTAGCAGGCCAGGGGCTGGGGTGGGCATAGTGCTCCTTACCTCCCAACACAGTCACAAACTGCTCCAACAGATACAGGAGCTGTTTGATGTACATCAAGTTCTTGGCCTTCAGACGCTTCCTGAGGAGACACCAACGGACATCAAGTGGTAGCACTCCCCAAGCTGCTTCCCTTCCAAATGCCCCAAGTTGTGGCGTTTCTGTCCAGTCTTTCAAGGTAGACCACAGTGACAAATATGGTCCCAGAGAAAAAGGATGGCCATGGCCCAAGGCCTTCACAGCCAGCTGTTGTGTCCCAAGCACCCTCGGCCTATGTGGGGTACACACCACCACAAACAGGAGGTAAACAGCACCCTGGCCCACTTGGTGTGGTGCCTGGGCCAGAGATGGAGACCCAATTGCTTCTCCCGGAGACTGAGCAGGATTTCCCTTCCCCCTCAGGAGGCAGTGTCTTACCCATATCGTTCCATATACTGGAGCAACTGGGAATGGGCCTGGCAGAACTGGAGAGAACAGAGAACAGGTGTGAAGGTGGCCCAGGCTCTGAGCAAGCAGCCTAGGGCTGTGCCAATGATATCTTAGATCATGCCTAGAAGATGCTAGCCAGGACACCTCATGGGAAACAACCAAGGTGAAGAGAGCAGCACACTGCTTATGCCCCCCTGAATTTCAAGAGTTCTCAACGTTAACTAGGAATACCAGCCTGCACAGAGGCAGCGTGGGGTTTCACAATACTGTGTATGCTGCATGGCACAGAGGAGATAATCGATAAATAGTGGCTTTCAGAAATACTGAGAACCCCTCAAAGCAACAATAATGATGTCCAACCATGTGAGGACCCTGCTTCCCTCACCCCACTGTCCTGGGTTATAGAGAACTGGCTGGTACCACCCTGGGCTGGAGGGACTCAGGATGACATACGCCAGTGAGGAACAAGGAAATGAGTCACCTTGTCTGCGCCGGGTGCCAGCATTTCTAAGATCTGGGTCCCCGTAGTTCTAGCCAGTCCGCCCCTGATGAGGCCACTGCCTTGACTCAGCGCACCCTTCCCCACGCCATTGCCAGACGAATTCCAGGTCTAGGCACTTGGAGAGATGATCCACATCCCTCTTCCCCACAGCAGGCACTGGCCCAAGAAGGGAGAGGCCGACCCACCTGGGAACCGCTGACCTCTGCACTGTAGATGCCCGTGATGGTGTCGATCAGGTTGTGAGCCTCGTCAATGACCACCACCTGTCCCTGCAGCCGGATCCCCGCGGCCTGGCGGGTGGCCCCGTGCAGCAGCATCTGGTAGGGCAGCACCACGAGCTGGGAGGAGGGGGTGGCCACCTGAGCAGGGCTGGGCTCCTTGCCACAGCAGCCCCACCTGCTCTAAGCTCCTGGTGTGAGTGGTTTCATTTCCCAACCAGAATACGTGTAGGGGCATTCAAGAGTGAAAGCTCTAGCAAAGCCCTGTGCTTTTAGCAACAGACCCCCTCTTCAGGTTTTATGTGGAACATGAAATATGAAACAGACATAACTGGGGCCAATCTGAATCTGACTGAACCAAGAGTGGCAGTGGGCAGAGGGGAGCAGAGAGAAGCGTGGAACCCCTGCTTAGCCTTATCCATACCCCCGAGGTAGCCCCTGAGGCACCCAAGGTTCCTCAAAACACTGTGAAAACCAGTGGTGTACTAGTAGGTAGCCCTGGGTTCTGGTCTTGGAGCTGTTATTTCCCAGCTAAATGACTCTGGAAGAATGACTTAATCTTTCTGCGCCTCAATTTCTTCATCTGCAAAATGATAAACTCTATCTCAAATAAGGGCTAAGGGGTGGAGGGTAAACAAAAATAAAAGCATTCCATGAATTTTTAGGTGCTCTCTGTGATGATGATTTTACAGTTAAAAGAATACTGATAGAGTGAAAATCCAGAAAACTAGAAACTTAAGGCCCAGCTTTAACACTGGCTCCATTACTCACCCACTAAGAGAAAACAGATAAATCACTTAACCTTTCTGGGCCTGTGTCCTCATATGGATATGAGAACATATGGATAATACTTGCCTTTGCTTTTTTAGTAGGATACTACAAAGCAAAAATGAGGTGAAAAGTATCTCAAAAAGTTAAGATCATGAAAATCTCAGGACATCTTACTATATTTGCACACAGGTATCTATGGCACTAATCTTACAATGTGGCAAACAGACCCAGGCACGGCATGCAACAATGCTGAGGGCTGGGAGGATTCTGGAATTTAATTCTGAGCACCCCCGCAACACGGTTCAACGTAGTATATTAATGAGCACTTAACTGCCTTGTAAAATTATTACTCATGTTCCCTGAATCACTGAAAACCTACCTAATCTCTTCTTTCTTATATGGAAGTCTCCATAATCGAAACCCTATTTCCAAAAGCCATTCAAATTAAGAAGTGGCAATTAGACAGTAAAATCATACCAAATAACTATGGTATTTTTGATCTGGCAAACCGGCAGTTTTTCTGTTTAAAGATGACACCAAATGTGGCAAGTCTAGAGAAGACTGTCTTCTCACACACTGGTGGGTAGGTTCCTCTGAAAGGCCATCTGGGAACACGTTTCTGGTGCAGCACCTTTACTTCATCCCCTCAGCTTTCGCCCCCAACTCTGTGTTTTCACTAGGACTGCACACCCCTTCCTGGCTCTTTTTTTTTTTTAACATTTATTTATTTTTGAGACAGAGACAGAGCATGAACAGGGGAGGCGCAGAGAGAGAGGGAGACACAGAATCAGAAGCAGGCTCCAGGCTCTGAGCCATCAGCCCAAGCCCGACGCGGGACTCGAACTCACGGACCGCAAGAACGTGACCTGAGCTGAAGTCAGACGCTCAACCGACTGAGCCATCCAGGCGCCCCTCCCTTCCTGGCTTTTATCTGCTGTCCCCAATAATGCCAACTATTCCTGCAACCCAGAGCCACAAGGCACCTGGGGCCGCCTCTGACCCTACGCACCAGGCGTGTGGGTGACAGGTCACTAGTGTGCAGTGTGTTGGTCAGTCCAACCATGGCCAGTGACATCCTCCCAAATTAAGAGGAATGAGGAAACTCCTTGGGGATGAGGCCACAGTTAGAGCCAAGAGTGACTGCCCAACCCTCCAGGGTCTTCACCTGGGCTGCTGGAATGGCAAACCGGCTCCCGTAATAGGGACAGGCCCGAGCCTCCTTCCCCAGGGACACCAGCTGCTCGATGTCCTTCACCCCCACCAGGACCTCGTCTCGGAGGAGCTGCAGCTGCTCATAGCTGTAGAAGGGGCATGCGGCCTGGTGCTCCTGCCTTCTCCTCTTGGGCTTCTCATCCTCAGCTCTGCTCTTCTCTGAGGGGCACAGGCACAGGGGGCAAAGGCAGAAAGAATGGTAAGTGTCCATGGGGTCAGGAGCCCAATTCCATAGGGTGGGGTCCGATAAACCCTTCCCAGTACTTCTCGGTACTCAGCACACCATTCTGGTATTTTATTTGGTGTTCGCTAGAAAAAGCCAGTAAAATCATCTCAGAGCCAGGGTTCTGAACTAGACACTGACCCAAAAAGCAAAACGCCCTTTCCCAAGGAGATGGTCTTTAGGAAGGACCCGGCCGTCTGCTCTGCCGTCACTGCCATTTAAGACACTATTTCCCACATCCTTGTCCACTTCTGCCCCACTCCCGACCCCTTCCCAGTACTGCCTGAGGCTACACGACAGTCCCAGAGCTCTTTGCTGCACAGCTCCAGGGTGCTGGCGGCTACCGTGTTTACTTCTCTGCATCTCCATGCAGCGGTCATTGATAAGCTGCGCAGAACCCAGGTTTTTCACATCTTCATTTATACAAAGATTCTAGAAGACAGAGGATAAAGAAAAAGTCAACACAATGGTCCCGGCTATGTGATACACAGCAACCCTCCAGAACCTGCCTAGCCCCCCAAGGACCGGAAGAGGCCGATCCTCCCACCGCTCGGCCTGCCTCGGACCCACAATTCTTCTAAGAAGAATTCTTCTCTGAAGAAGACGAAGGCCCAGGGAAGGGAGCAGGTCGGCACTTGAGCCAAGACCCACTGCCTCTGTTTACCTGCCGAGAGCCAAGGGAGACAAGTCGGGTGTCCTTGCCAAAGGGGCTTCTCTGCACCTCGTGTACAAACTGGGCCAGCTGGGAGTGCGTCCGACTGCAGTAGTAAATCTGCTCCGAGAAAAAGCGGGGTATTTCAAAGAGGAGACCACAATTTCTCCAAATATTGTCTGCACATCAAGGAATACATGGCCTAATAGGCTGAGGGACTGGGGAGAGTGGCCACAAATACACAAACCTAAAGCAAGGGGACTCTGTCCCACAGCAGATCTCAGTTAACACAGGGCCGGGGCAGTCCCCACCATCCCCTCAGCTCCAGAAGGTCATGAGAACACCCACGACATGGAGCGCCTCCCATCAGTCCTGCTCAGCCGCTAATCCAGCCACTTTACAGGGCTTGTTCATCTCAGGACAGGCCGCCTCCCTGAGCTGTGGTTCCCAAATGGGAAAGAGTAGATTCTGGGGAGTGTGTTGGGGGGTGGGCTGTCCACACACACCTCCCAAAGGGCTTGGAAGACAGGCGGGCAGTAAGGCAGGGGGGCACTGAGCTAAACTCTCTCTGTGCTCCTCTGAGATGGAGAACAGCGACAAAAGAAGAGAAAAATAGAGGCAAAATATCTACTTTTAACGGAGAAAACAAGAGTCTTACACAAATGAAACCAAATGATTTTAAACATGAGAGGTGTCAGAATCATATGTACCTCACAGAACTCCATGCCAACGAAAATACAAACCAGAGAAGAGGGAGCCAAAGGGCAGGGTGCTCTTGCTCTGGCCTGCCGCCCCCCCTTTCCCCAGAGAGATACCACTGGTCCGTGGCCCAGAACGGCAACTCCTGGATGCCCTGGGGCACACAAGCCCAGGCTTCACTGCCAGGAGAGGCCTTTCCTCTGGGTGCCTAGCCCATCTGGCCAAGTAAGCACCGACACCAAGGTCTGGGTCTGGGGAACCCCAGGAGAGTGAGAAGCAGCTAGGGGGATACAGCCCTGGACTGGGGACCAATCCCAGAATACCCAGGACACGATGTCTTACCTTAGTTACGTGTGCTTCCTCCAGGTCCTCCTCCTCCTCCTCCTCGTCCACTCTGAGAGAGAAAAATAACATGGAACAGTCTTCCCTGGGGACTCAGGTCAACTGAGATGCACTGTACCGAGCATGTGCCATGTATGGGAACTAGCTAAACAAGTAAGCTGTTCCCCACATGGAGGCCAGCATTGCTGGGGTTGGAGCCCTCAGCCAAAGGGAGACAGACCATTCCAACAACCAGGTTCCACCAATGAGCAGGTGCTCATTCGCTCAGTCAGAGAGACACCCCCAGGCTAACACCAACCCCATCCTCCTACTGCCGCTCAGGAGGGAAATGAGAAAGGGGCACAGTATGCCCGAAGCCTAGGTTCAGTGTCTGACTTGTCCCTCATCAAAGGCTACTCTGTCCTCACTGTCCACCCTCCAGAAAACTGGAATTCTCTCAGTTCCCCACAGAACTTTGCTCTTTGCCACCTCAGAGCCTTGGACATGCTGTTCTCTTTGCCTGGAATGCTCTCTCCCTTCATCTCCTCTTTTACCTAGCCAACTGTCAACCTTGAGATCCCCATATAAACATTGTCTCTTCTGTTCAGCCTTCTCCAACCTCCCCCATAGGCTTGGCTGGCCTCTGACACACTGCCATGGCCCCCTTGCACCTCATTCAAAATAACTTATTCTTGGTCTGTTTCCCCCTCCAGACTGTCACGTCCACGGGCAGGACCTGGGAGTATCTAGCTTCTGTGAATGCCAGGGGTCCCACCAAGGCCTTGGCACACAGCAGGAATTCCACGCACATTTCCTGAGGGAAGTCACAACTGACTGCTGACTGACTGAATAAAAGATGCTGTCACTCAGAACCAGATAAATCTCTTCTCTCGCCAGCACCTCAGTCTACCATTCCCAGCAATGAATGAAGAGCCCATGTGCACTGGCAGATTGGTGGGGAGGTAAATCCTGCATTACAAGGCTGAATGTTTGGTCAACATTATTAGTCTAGGTTCCTCAGAAAACACAAAATCTTTCATAGACACACTCTACCTACAGGGCCATCACTGGGATTCTTTTTACTCACCTGGCAAATTTTATTTAAAAAAAAAAAGCAGAAATGCTAATTGCTTTGGGGGATTAGAAGAGGAGTTATAGGGTTGCCTTCCTGGTCAATAAATAAATCAATAATTGTTCAGTCAGCTTTGTCTGAAAGGCCTTGATTTAAATCACACAGTAAGCAAACTCAACCAAATCTAGTAAGAAGCTGGACATGTGAAGAAATGAAGAGCAAAAATTTTATATTCAGAATGAGTTGTGTTCTCAGAGAGGCTCATGTCTCTTGAAATGCCAGGGCACTGGAAGCTGTAGAAATCTGCAGGATTACTGGCTCAGGCCCAGACCCTAAGTAGCACTTTCTCTAATATTCACGAACTCCACTCAAGTTCTTTCTCTTGTTCCCAGGGGCCTCTTGAGGAGAAGTACAGGAGTGGGCAAGCAGTCTTGGAGGCAGGTGGCAAAGGGTTTACAGAGCCTCTCTGCCCTTATCTCTTCGAGATAGGATGCATAAAGAGGTCTGAACATCTCAGCCCTGGGCAGGGTCAAAAGTTTTGGTTCTAATCCAGATCCCGAAATCTGTGCTTAGGGGCAGGCCTCTGAGCACCAAAGGAAAAGCCCAGGACTAGATGATTCCATAGGCAAATTCTACCAAATATTTAAAGAAATAATGCCAACCCTTC
>NC_064809.1:36885092-36973306 GCF_023721935.1 Panthera uncia
GATGAATACAGATGCAAAAATTCTCAACAAAACACTAACAAACTGAACTAAATGGCATATTAAAAGGATCATACTCCATGATCAAGTGGGATTTATCCCTAAAATATGATGGCTCATCATATGCAAATCAGTAAATGGGATACATCAATAAATAGAATGATATATAAAAGTCACATAATCATCTCAACAGACACAGAAAAAAACATGACAAAATCCAACGCCTGTTCATGATAAAAATTCTCAATCAATTAGGTACAAATGAATGTACCTCAACATAATAAAGGCCATCTATTACAAGCCCACAGCTAACATCTGAACAGTAAAAGAGTGAAAGCTTTTGCACCAAGACAAGGAAAAAGACAAAGTTGCCCACTCTCACCACTCCTATTCAACATAATACTGGAAGTCATAGCCAGACCAATCAGACAAGAAAAAGAAATAAAAAGCATCCAAATTGGAAAGGAAGAAGTAAACGACATGATTTTATTTACAAAAACCCTGAAGATAGCACCAAAAAACTGCTAGGACTAATAAATTCAGTGAAGCTGCAGGGCACATGATCAACACACAAAAATCAGGTACATTTCTGTACGCTAATAATAAACTATCTGAAAAAGAAATAAAAGTCTAACTTATAAAGGCATCAAAAACAATAAACTACTGGGGCACCTGGGTGGCTAAGTCAGTTGAGTGTCTGACTCTTGATTTCAGCCCAGGTCATGTCTCACAGTTTGTGAGTTTGAGCCCCGCATTGGGCTCTGAGCTGACAGCTCGGAGCCTCCTTGGGATTCTCTCTCTCCCTCTCTCTCCCTCTCCCTCCCCCTCCCCCACTCACACTCTTTCTTTCAAAATAAATTTTAAAAAACATTTAAAAAAAAACAATAAAATATTGGGGTGCCTGGGTGGCTCAGTTGGTTAAGCGTCCAACTCTTGATTTCAGTCAGGACATGATCTGATCTCACGGTCTGTGATTCTGAGCCCTGCATCAGGCTGTGTTCTGACAGCAAGGGGCCTGCTTGGGACTCTCTTCTCTCCCCCTCTCTGCCCCTTCCCCACTTACCTGTTCTCTGTCTCACTCAAAGTAAATAAATAAACTTAAAAAAAAAAAAACAAAAAACAAAAAACAATAAAATACTCAGGAATAAATTTAACCAAGGAGGTGAAAGACATATACTCAAAACTACAAGACTTTGATGAAGAAACTGGAGATGACATAGATGACAAAATGTCCCATGTTCATGGGTCACAAGAATTAATGTTGCTAAAATGTCCATACTACTCAAAGCTATCTATAGATTTAATGCAATTCCTTATCAACATTCCAATGGCATTTTTTACAGATATAGAAAAAGAATCCTAAAGATCATTAGGAACCACAAAAGACCCCAAATAGCCAAAGCAATCTTGAGAAAGAATAAAGCTGGAGGAATCACAATTCCTTATTTCAAACAGCATGGTAATCAAAACACTTTGGTACTGGCATAAAAACAGACACGTAAGATCCGTGGAACAGAACAGAGCCCAAAAATAAACCCAGGTATATATAGTAAAGTACTATTGGACAAGGGAGCCAAGAATACTCAATGAGGAAAAGATGGCCTCTTCAACATGGTGCTGGGCAAACTGAATAGTCACAGGCAGAAGAATGAAACGGAACCCCTCTCCTACACCACTCACAAAAACTAAGTCAAAATGGATTAAAAACTTAAACGTAAGACCTAAAATCATAAAACTCCTAGAAGAAAACACAGCAAAAAGTTTCATGACATTGTTCTTCTCAATAATTTCTTGGATAGGACATCAAAAGTATAAGCAACAAAAGCAAAAATAAACAGGTGGGACTATGTCAAACTAAAAAGCTTCTGCACAGCAAAAGAAACAATCAACAAAATGAAAAGGCAACCAAGAAATGGGAGAAAATATTTGCAAACCACCTATCTGAAGATAAGGGGCTTATATCCAAAATATATAAGGGACTCATAGAACTCAACAGCAAAAAACAAGTAATCCAATTAAAAAATGGGCAGAGGTGGGGCGCCTGGGTGGCTCAGTTGGTTAAGCGTCCAACTTTGGCTCAGGTCACGATCTCATGGTTTGTGAGTTCAAGCCCAGCATCAGGCTCTGTGCTGACAGCTCAGAGCCTGGAGCCTGCTTCAGATTCTGTGTCTCCCTCTCTCTCTGCCCCTCCTCCACTCACACCCTCTTTCTCAAAAATAAACAGAAAAAAATTTTTTAAATGGGCAGAGGAACTGAATATACATTTTTCCAAAGACATACAAATAGCCAACAGGTACACGAAAAGATGCTCAACATCACTGATCCCCAAGGAAATGCAAGTCAAAACCGCAATGAGATTTCACCTCACACCTGTTAGCATGGCTACCGCCAAAAAGATAAAAGATGAGGTGCTTGGGTGGCTCAGCCCATTCAGCATCCAACTCTCGATTTCAGCTTGGGTCACGATCCCAGGGTCATAAGGATCAAGCCCCAGGTCAGGCGCTGCACTGAGAATGGAGTCTGCTTGGGATTTTCTCTCCCTCTGCCCTTCTCTCCTGCTTGTACTCTGAAAGACAAGGAACGGAACGGAACGGAACGGAAAGGAAAGGAAGAAAGAGAAAGAAATGTTTGCAAGGATGTGGACAAAAGGGAACCCTTGCGCACTATGGGTGGCAATGTAAATTGGTGCAGCCACTCTAGAAAACAGCATGGACATTCCTCAAAAAATTAGAAATATTAAGTAGCATATGACCCAGCAATCCCATTTCTGGGTATATATCTAGAGGAAATGAAATCACTATCTCACGGAGATCTCTGCATCCTCATGTTATGCAGCACTGATGAAAACAACCGAAGTATCCACTGACAGATGAATGAATAATGAAAATCTCTCTCTCTCTCTCTCTCTCTCTCTCTCTCACTCACACACACACACACACACACACACACACACACACACACACACAGAAATATTCAGCCATAAAAAAGAAAGAAGTCTTGCCGTTTGTGACAATATATATGGACCTTGAGGGCATTCTGCTAAGTGATGTAAGTTAGACAGAGAAGGACAATTCTGTGGCATATCCTAAGTGGAATCTAAAAAAACCAAACGCCTAGAAACAGAGTAGATTGCTAGGGGCTGAAGAGGGACGTGAAAGTAGTCAAAAGGTAAAGGTACCATTATAAGATAATACGTTCTAGGGTCACAGCATGATGACTGTCATTAACTACACTGTATTGTACACCTGACAGCTGCTAGGAGAGCACATCTTTAAAGAAATGTTAAGTATGTGAGACGATGGATTTGTTAACTACCCTTATCATAGTGATTGTTTTGCAATGCATACATGTATCAGATATCAGATCATCATGGTATGTATCTTAAACTTACACAATGTTATAACCCAATTATATCTCAATAAAGCTGAGGGGGAAAAGAAAGAAAAGTCAGGGCAGCTGGGACGCTGAGCACCCGATGGTGAAGTTAGAAGGTGCACTGCAGACAGACTGAAGATTTTCTCCATCACAAAAGAGTCAACCGAAGGTTTCAGGCCTTGGAGTTACACTCTACACAGACATGGTGACCACAGTGTCAATGAGAATGTAGAACACTGGAGTCACCTTTAGAGGAGCAGAAAACAATGCTTCCAAGTTGGGAGCCTAAGAGGGATGACCTCTAGGGGTACTTGTGACTTGGGGAAAGAACTGATATCAAAATGACTTTAATGCCCTAATGCCCAAATACAATCCTGTTACTCCCTTGTTTGAAACCCCACAGCCCAACTGCACTGAGAACACCCAAACCCTCGGTGGACCCATGAGGCCCAAACACACAGCTGCCTCTTCTTCCCCTCTCTTCCTCATTCGCTCTTGCTCAGCCCCTGGGCCTTCTCTGTGCCCCTTGAACTTACCAAACCTGTTCCCGTTTCCAGACCAGGGTACCTTCAGGCTACTGACTAGACCTCTCTTCTCCCAGGTCTCCCCATGGCTCTTTCTCATGCTTTGTCACCCCCTTGGAGGGCTCTCCTGGCTTCACCTGGAGGTGTGACCCCACACGCTACCCCTTTCACCAGTTTTATTCTCCTCCTGGGCAAATGTGCTCATTTCACAGTTCTGGTGTACATTCCCCACCCCCCTGCCGTCAACTACATGCAAGCTTCGGAGGGCAGGGGTCATGTCTGTCGTCTGTGGCATCTGGAGCCACGCCACACCTAGAGCAGACCCTCGAAGGTCATTTGTGCAACTAAAGCATGAATGAAAAAGGAGGCTCCCACTAGGGCAGTGTGGCCTCAGAACATCCTCGCTGTCACCTTCAGTGTTTCTACTCCACCCAGCAGCTTAGGACTCACACATCAGAAACTCAGAAGCCAGAAGGCGAAAAGAACAAGTTGGGCTAAGGATACGTTGATGATTTATATCATAAACCTCACAAGGTTTATGTCTTGTCTAGGAGCTAAGAGCACATGATCAAGAGTGGCCTGGGTGTGGGTGCAGGTCCCTGCTCCTCCCCTTCCTAGCCCTGTAGCCTAAGGCACAGCCCCCATTTATGAGGAACTTAAGGGATGGCATTCCATCCCTTCAGATGTCTCATGAGGGACACAGCAGGCTGCCTCTCTCTAGGCACAGGAGCTGCCTCCCTGGGAGCCCCCATGCAGACCAGTGCAGGGGAGGTGGGTAAAGGAGAAGCACCATCTTACCCACGAGCTGCTCCCTTCTCCTCATCGCTCTCGTACTCGGCGAGGACCAGCTCCTCGTCCCCACATTCCAGCTGCTCTAGGGGCTCGGTCCCTGTTCCTTCTGCTAGCATCTCCCTGCTGAGGTGGAGGAGACGCTCCATTTCTTCTTCTTCCCGTCTCTGTGTAAGAGCATTACAAGTGGGACAGAGGAATCTCAGTACGGGTGCCCCTGCCCCCTTGATGGAGTCAGCCTCGAAGTGGCTACCACCAAGGACAACACACATGCCATTTCCACAGGCCTCGCTGTCCTACTGGTATCTACACCCCAGGCATCAATACCTCAGGTCAAGCTGCCAGCTTCCGGGTGATGAGGGGGGGTCAGGGCAAGAATACTGAGGTCCTGACCACTCATCCAAAGGAGCAACTCCGTGAGGCCCCACGCAGTGGGACAGTGCCCGTACACCATCCCTGCCACTCCGAGAGGACACTCACCATGCGCTTGGCTGCATACTTGAGCTGTGCATTGTGACGGATCTGCTGCAGGCGCTCTTCTCGCTTCTTCCGCCTGACCTGCTCCTCCTACAGGGTAAAGGAGCCACACGGGAAACTCCCGCAGGAAGCCCAAACCAGGCCCTCCTTAAAGAGTTGGGGCTCGGCCTCGTGCCTCTTCACACAGGGCGGTTCTCCCTTCCATGGGCAACTCTCAAGGGTGCAGCAGCATCCCTGACCCTCACTGGGTCCCAGCCCTATTGCTCACTGCAGGTCTACACACTCCCTCCCGAAGCCACGGACTCTCAATCAAATTCATTCCCTGAATGGAGTTTGCAGCCACTGAACCATGTTGCCAATGGCAACAGTGAGGTTCTTTTTCCAGGTGGGTAATGAATGGAACTGCCAATCCCTGGTCTAGAGAAGGCCCACTGACATCAGCTTTAAAAAGACAGAAAGCGGGATGCCTGGGTGGCTCAGTTAGTTGAGTGTCCAACTCTTGGTTTCAGCGCAGATCATGATCTCATGGTTCAAGAGTTCAAGCCTCGTGTCGGGCTCCGTGCTGACAGCGCAGAGCCTGCTTGGGATTCTCTCCTCCTCCTCCTCTCTCTGCCCCTCCCCCATTCTCCCTCTCTCAAAAATAAACAAATAAGCTTTAAAAAGACAGCAAGCAAGAAAAATAAATAAATAAAAATAAAAAATAAAAAGACAGCAAGGGCACAGTACCACTGGCTCAAGAAGGCACTGCAAAGGAGAAGGACACACTCATCAACCCCAAATTACCACCCAAACACTGTTTCCTGGATCATTCTCACCTCCCATCACCCTAGGGCTCACCTTCAGCCGGTCCACCAGGTCCCTTTCTTCTTTCTTCTGCACAAACTGAGTCACCCAGTCAGGCTCTCCGGCAGGCCTCAGGGTGTCTGGGGTCTCTTTGAAGGAGGATGAGAGAAATGGGGGCTGATCCTTCCTATCACTTAAGGGGACAGTTCCAGTTTCAAGGAGACGTGCTTCTTCTTGATGTTTCTTCTGTTCAAAGTCACGGAGCCAGGAAAGGGCCCCACAAATCAGACTTAAAGATTTTCCCTACAGGAAGAAAAAGGTCTTCAGGAAAAGAGAACAAAAATTAAAGCTTTCCAGATGATGTTTCCCATTTTAATAAAGCCTTTAGGGAAGGTCTACCTTTAATTACTAGAAGGTAGTTTAAGACCGAGCTGGGAAAGGGCAGGAAGGGAATTAGCAAAAGGATAGCCAAGGAAAATATGAAAAAGGAAGAAATGAAAATGAAATTCATGGTTTAATTATACAACTCACTGTTCCTAAAATAATTTAATGTGGTTTATCAGGTTACATATAAATATCGCAAGTTAACAAAATTAGAAGGTGAAGAATTTGGAGCACCTGAGTGGCTCAGTAGGTTAAGCGTCAGACTTCAGCTTGGGTCATGATCTCACGGTTCATGAGTTCAAGCCCCACATGGGGCTCTGTGCTGACAGCTCGGAGCCTGCTTGGGATTCTCCCTTTCTCTCTGCCCCTCCCCCACTTGTACTCTCGCTCTGTCTCTCTCTCTCAAAAATAAACATTAAAAAATTAAAAAAAAAAAAAAAAAAGGTGAAGAATTAGATAAATAGCCCCCAAAAAGAATTTATGCCAAATAATATATAGCTTGAAATCCTATATCCTCACTAAGGGGGAGCCACCTTGGGCTCTCCACTTTAATACAGCCCCATGAGTCCTGGTCTTCAAAACACTTTAAAAGCAAACGAATTGCTCTGGAAAATACAATTCTTTACTTAAAGACCAGAATTTTCCCTGTGGGTTGAATTGGGACCCTCCGCCCAAACTCTTGTGTTAAGTCCTAACCCTGAGTGTCTCAGAATGTGAACTTATTTGGAAATAGGGTCACTCCAGATGTATTTAGTTAAGATCAGGGCCCTGATCCAGTAAGACTGGTGTCCTTACAGAAAGGGGAAATTGGGACACCAAGGCATGCCCAGAGGGAAAACGATGTGATAAAACACAGGGGGGCAGGCCAGAACAGTCTCTTCTTTCTCACCCTCAGAGAGACCCACCCCTGCCCACACTGTGATTCTGCATTTCTGGCCTCCAGAACTGTGAAGAGGAAGTTTCTATTACTGAAACCCCCAGCCTGTGAAACTCTGTTACGGCAGGGGGAGCACTAACACAGTCCTTCTGGGAGGCTGCTGACATGGGTTTCTTAAGGCTGCTTCTTCTGGTGTCCAAAGGGCAGTTCAGTTCAGGCGAGTCTCTACAGGAACCTACACGTTCCAGCCAGGCAGTCAGCTCTCCAAGCCTGCTTAAACTAGGGGGTCCCAGAGTACCCAGAGGGGTTCTGAACCTAATTTGGGCTTAAACGAACTATAGGTAAAATGCACAGGTGTTCAGAGCTGGGGAAAGAGCAGAGCACAGTGGCTAAGGCTCCAGAGTCTAGGCTGCTGGCCAAACACTGGCTCCTCCACTCACCAGCTGTGACCTGAGGCTAACCTTTCTAGGCTTCTTTGCTCCACACGTACAAACATGGGAAGTTGGGGGAAAAAAAAAAAGGTGGGGAGGGGGATAGTAATAGTACCTTCCTCAGAGAACTGCTGCAAGCATTAAGTTCCTACCCATAAAGGTTAATACCTACAGGGGCACCTGGGTGGCTCAGTGGCTTAAGCATCCGACTCCAGCTCAGGTCATGATCTCACAGGTTAAGCCCCGCATTGGGCTCTGTGCTGACACCTCAGAGCCTGAAGGCTGCTTCAGATTCTGTGTCTCCCTCTTTCTGCCTCTCCCCTGATTGCGCTCTGTCTCTCCCTCTCTCTCAAAGATAAATAACATGAAACATAACATCTCAAAGATAAATAAACATGAAAAAAATTTTTTTGAAAAAAAAAGGTTAATACCTACACTAGGATTAGAACAATACGTGGTACATAAGTAAGCAGCTGGAGATTTTTTTTTTTTTGCTATTATTAAGTAATAATAATACAATTATTACTGTCCTAGATTAAGAACCTATTTCATCAATTCTTGAAAGGCCCTATGATAGAATGGCACTTCCAACATATCTATGGAAAAGCCCCATATATACCATTTCTCTCAGCTTTTGAGAAATACTGAGTGGCAGAGACTTCCAGACAGCACTCCCCAGCAGAACCTGGAGAGCAGCCATTCTGTATTGCCAGTAAAATGGGGAGCTACTGCCTTTAGCCATCACCTGGCTAGCAGCAGGTGAGACATCCCCCTGTAACAATGGCCCAGGGCCAGACACCTGGTTAGAGAGCCAGCACTCTCCACTTCAAAGTGAGCTGAGGAAGTTCCTAAGGGGAAGGTCAAAGTTATCCTCCGGAAACAACTGTGAATACACTCTAACACAAAGAGAAAGAAGAACTAAGGTCCTGCAATTCTATACCTTCTAATAAGACAGCAAAAGTATTAATCGGAAAATGTTAAAAGGATGTATGACCAAATGCTTGCCTCAGTTATGAAATAAATCTAATAAAGTACCCACAATATACCTAGCTTTGAACAATGTTATTTCCTGGGGTACCATCCAAGATATCACAGTCATAAAATACATGCCAAGATAAGTAAATTCATTCATTCTAAACACCCACATTGTAGCAAGTGCTGGGCTTGATGCTGGGAAGCAGCTCCCTAAAAATCCCCACAGGCACAAACTTAACGCAGGACCTGCAGGGCATCACAGTTCTCTGCGAAGCATGGACTCCAGGTTTTAGAGTGCCCAAAATTGCAATGTTACACAAGGCACAGGGGGCACAAGGTCAGAAGGTCAGCACAACGTGGTGGAGTCATGAAAGGCTAAAAAGGTGACATGTCCAAGTTTAGTAGGCATCATGAGGACCCAAGTGGGGAGGTGGCCACCCAGGGCAGAGGCCCAGCAGGTGAGGCCTGGCATGTAACAACATGGCGACAGGAGAAAGAGCTTACCAAGTGAGATGCAGACAGGCTCAGAATGTGATGGTAGCTGAAGACACAACAAAGATATGAGGCCCTGGAATCAGAAACATCAACAACAAAGGGCTGAGAAGAGGAAGAGGATGTACAGAATGGGCAGAGGGCTGAGATGGGGACCTGAAGCCTTCAGATTAAACAGGGCAGAATAAATACATGCTCTTCTGTGTTCTTTTCTGAAACACACTAAATTTACACCAAAGGAAGAAGAGGCTTAAACCCCACAGAAAGAAAGTGGAAGAAGGGAGGGTAACAAGTTTTAGGAGAGATGAAAAGCAGAGAACTGGACGTGACAGAGTAAAGGACTGTAAGCCTAAGTGCCTGCAGAGATCTTCTCTGCAAAAGATAGGATGTGCACCCTCTGGAGGAGCTAAGCCAGGAGGGCCCCAGAGACAGCAGGTCGAGTGAAGGGTGGAGAAGAGAGTTGAAATCAAACCAGGACACTAAGCAAAAAACCATGCACCTGAAGCCACTTCCCCAGGACACCCTCGAGAATACTAACCATGAGCCTAGGACTAGAAGGCAAGAGTTTAGAGGAGCCTTCTCTGGAAAAACTGGATGGCTCAAGAGAAATCACATAGACACTGATCACTGGAGGCCCCAACAGAGAGGCCAGTTCAGTGGTCCACAGCCAGCTTGCACCACAGGCCTGTCCATCAGCCCTGTGGTAGCTTTTTCTTGAACACCAATAGAAGACAACCAAAGATCACCAGACAGTTGAGGAAAGCCTCTCAACAAAACACAGAACCAAAACTGGGGGAGGGAGGAGGCTGCATGACAAGATGATACAGGGGGGGACAAAAATTCAAAATACTGCTATAATTGATATCCTCACAAAGATATTATTTCCATGAAACAAAAACAGGATGCTATTTTTAAAAATCAAAGAATAAGAAAAGTTCTTGAATATTAAGGCTACGATAATAAAAATAAACTGAATAGAAAGACTGGACAGCAAAGTCAAAGAAATCTTAAGCAGAATTTAAAGCAAAAAGAAAATAAAACAAAACCCAACCAGGATGCCCAAAGAGATGGGCAATTAGAAGAAAACATAATTACAGAATTAACCAGCAAGTCCAAAACTCAAAGAATGGGAGTACCAGGAAGATTATCAGATGTGAGAAAATGTCTCAGAATGGAAAGATAGAAGCCTCCAGGTGGAAAGAGCCCACCAAGTGGCCAACACAAGGAACTGAACACACACATCTGACCCATCAACATGAGATTTCAGAATACAAAAGATAGAGGAGATCTTGAAAACTTTGGAGGATGAGGTGGGTCAGGTCACCACCAAGAACTGGGGTGCAGGTTGCAATGGACTTCTTAGCAGCCACAATGGAAACTAGAGAGGAAAGGGAGTAGTTGTGAGGGAAAAGTGTTCTGCAGCTAGAATTATATACCCAACCAAACTATCAGTATCAATCAAGAGAAAGGCAGATTAATACCCTTTCAGCAAGTCTCAAAATCTTACCTCCCATACAACCCTTCAGGAATGTTCTCTACCAAAACAAAGAAGATAACGAATCCAGGAAACAAGAGACTCAAACACAGAAAAAACTTAAGAATACGCACAACATGGATGAATCCCCAAAATATTATGCTGGCTGAGCATAAGAAGCTGGTCACAAAAGAGTACTTATGATATGATGCCATTTTCAAGAAATTTTAGAAAGTTAAAACTCATCTACAGAGATGGTAAATGATCACTGACTACCTGAGGCTGGGGCGGGATGTGAGGGGAGGAACAGCAGCCAGGGGTACAACAAACTTTCTGGGCTGGTGGAAATGTTTGGCATTTTCATTGTGGCAGTGGTTATATGGGGGTTTCCATCTGTCAACACTCACTGAACTTGTGGACTTACAAGGCGTGCATTTTATTGTATGTCAATTATACTTCATAATGTTGCTTTTTTTTTTTTTTATTCTTAAGGAGAGATGGGAAATCTTAGTACAATAGTTGTGAAGCAGATCGTAAGAACAAATGGGAGAATTTCAAGAAGGAAGTCTGCAGGGTAAAATGGAATTGGTAATTACTATAGACTGAATTATATTGCCCCCAAATTCATGTTGAAGCCCTAATCTCCCATGTGACTGTATTGGAGAAAAGGCCTTCAAGGAGTCCTAAGGACAGAGCCCTGATCCTATAGAACTGGTCTACTTATAAAAGGGGAGAGACACCAAAGATCTCTCTACCACGTGAGGACACAACAAGAAGGAGGCCCTCACAAGCCAGGAAGAGTTTCCACCAGAAGCTAGAGGCTGCCCAAACCTTGATCTTGTACTTCCCAGCCTCCTGAACTGTGAAAAATAAATTTCTGTCATCTGAGCCACCCAATCTGTGGTATTTTGTTATGGCAGCTGAGGAGCCAGACTAAGCAGTAATTTTATGTATGGAATGTCCTACGGAGGCCACTGGATGGTGTGAGAGAAAGTGGTGTAGGCATATTAGCTAGACACACTTTAAAAGGCAATTATCAACCCTGGGAAAATAAAAATTATTCAAGACGAAAACCCATAATCAGAGCATACCGGCTTAGGAGAGGCTAACACTTTCCATCTAACTACAACGGGAGGATGGGGCGAGGGAAGGAAAAGAAATGGTAAGAAAGCTGCATCTTAGCTCTCACAAGAGGAAGGTACAATGATTAAATCCATAAATCAAGAAATAGCACAAAGCTTACAATTTCAAATGTGCTATGCAAGTATATTTCTTGGTAAACAGTTAAAAGAATTATAAGTACCTGCCCAAAGAACCAAGTTTAATACATTTAACTTTTTAAATGACATGCATTATTTTTGACTCATGTTTTGGGATCACTTTACACAAAAGGAGAGGGATATGTTCACCACCACCAACTGTTGCAGAATGGTCAAATAAGGACTCGAAACACCCAAGTCTATTTACCAGGAAGCCTCTGCTAATACTAAGAAACACCTCAGTGGACTGGTAGTGGACTGCTGCACTGAGTTAAGAACCTCCCGTGGGTCGAAAATGCCGAGCTCCACCGGATGACAGAGACATGGAGGACGGCCTCCAGGAGGTCGCGGCCTCACTGGGGGACCTTCACATCAATGCAGGCATCTCACCATCACACGGTGCTTTCTGAGTGGGAGGCAAGAGGCTGGGACTGCTTGCCATAGCCCTAATCCTCCTCAAGGCCACCCTCTGATAAATCCCTCTCTCATTCCAGTCCCAGAAGGAAAAACTCAGGGCCCTTTGATGGGAACCCTCAGCACTTAGTAACCTCGTTGCTAAAGACTAAACCGATAGGTTTAATCTGTGAAAAAGCCAAACTAATTTGTTTCTCAACATCAAAGCAGTTGTGTACCCAGAACAATCTGGAAAGTTTTAGTGCTACAGGTCTTGGTTTCTACTGGCATTCAAATTCTTTAGCCTAATTGTTCTCAGATTCTGGGGCTGTGTTTATTTATTTATTTTTTAAGTAGGCTTCACGCCCAGCACAGAGCCCAACACGGCTCAGCCAAACCCATGACCCTGAGACCAAGACCTGAGCTAAAATCAAGAGTCAGAGGCTCAACTGACTGAGCCACCCAGGTGCCCTTCTGTTTAACATTTTAATACAGGAAGTGACTATTACTCAGAAAGATAAACTGAAAGAACTACTTTGCCTGACGTCAAACCATGAAAATCTCTGCCTAGACTAACAAGCATGCTAGGTGGCCTCTGCAGTGTCGGAATCAGGGGTCTCTCAGGACACTTCTTAGCCCCTGATGATGCATACTTACAGTGCCAGTTGGACTCTCAAATATTCCAATCTTGCCAGCGTCCAACACCCGATAGAGCTCAGCCATGAAGTCTTTCTGGATGGAATAGGGTGTGAAGGGAAAAGGGAAATGGATGCCACCATCTTCCTGGGTTTTATTAGCCATGGTCCTAGGGGGAAAAAATAAACCTGGAAGTACTGGCTTGAAATCTAGAACAGTTCCTAAGAGCAGTCTCAATACTAGTTATGGAATTTCTCCTTAGGTTATACACTTTTTTGCCAGCAGAGACCACGTTCTCTCCATTCCAGGTATCGTCACGAAGCCATACCCAAATCATGTAATCCACTTGGTGACATTTATCAGAAATGGTTACACAGAAAGCAGCCTAGCAAAGCCTCTGAACAGAAACTGCCCTGCCATTTTACCTGGGATTATTTCGCTTTTTAGACACCCTTCTAATGCCTCCAGGAAAAGTGCACAGACTTCCTCTCAGAGACCTGTGCCCCTGATGTCAAGGATGTCGCTCCTGGCTACCTCTGCAGGACGGTTCTCTCACATCTCCACAGTGCAGCCTTTGCCTGGCACAGCTGCCTCACTGAAGCCTGCTGGGAAGATCTGGAAGATCATGACGCACAGGCAGAGAATTACTAGTACGTCCTTTCCGAGGCACAGGTTCATGTATACATACATATTTCACAGGTATCTTTAATGTGCTTCTTAGTTCACCCTAGCCTCCACTTCCAGCATAAACCAGAGCCTCCTCCTAAAACTTCTCCAGCTTTAAGAAATAAAGAGTTTTCTGTCTGGTTGCAGGCTGGGAGAAGCTCTCTTCACAGGGACTAAGACCTGGTTGCCAGAGCTTCCAATACTGAGACCACAGCATTTCTTGTTCCTTGCCAGGCCAAGGTCTAAGAACTCTGCGCCTCCTTTTTCCCTCCTCTTCTGAACCAAATTTCTCTGAGATAGCTTCTCCATACCCTTTCTTCCTTCATTACCATTTGGAGGACTGACTCTTCCATCCTGGTTCCCACTCTCTTTTTGGAAGTCACTGCTCCAAACTATTGGGCAGGCCCATCTCTTCTAAATACAAATAATTATCAATCTGAAATCCACTTGCTATGTAACTGGCCTCAATAAGACTAACGACAGTGTCCATACATTTATGAAAGAAGGGTAGTTGCCATGATGTTCTTCCAGTTTAGGGACACCTAAAATGACTACAGAGGTGAAAGAACTACAAGAAGGGTGACTCTGGGGGCACCTGAGTGGCTCAGTTAAGCGTCTGACTCGGTTTCAGCTCAGGTTATTATCTCACGGTTTGTGAGACAGAACCCCACACAGGGCTCTGCACTGACGGTGTGGAGCCTGCTTGGGATTCTCTGTCTCCTCTCTCTCCCTGCCCCTCCCCCACTTATGCATGCTCTCTCTCTCAAAATAAGTAAATAAACTTAAAAAAAAAGGGGGTGACTTTTAAAAACTAGGACAAGTCAATACTGAGAGGGAGGCATGTAATCAAAAAACCATTCAGATCAGAATAAAAGAGGAAGGTATCTAACAAATTTTGATCAGTTCACAGGCCTTTTTACTACTATTATCTCAGTTAACCTGTACCACACTCTAAGGATACAGTTGCTGGATACTAATGCTTACAGAAATTAGTTTTCAAAGGCACAGCTAATAAGAGGAAAACCAGGGATCCAAACCAAGATCCATATGGCTCTTTTAGTAAGATTCGTCTGGCAAAAGATAACTAGCATAAGTAAAAGGGAGATCTACTGAAAATATACATATTGAGAAATTAAAAATTGAGACAACGTGCCAAAACCTAGAACCTAAGGCACTAGCAGAGTGTGATTTCTGCAGACCACAACTACAAAGTAGTCTGGATTCTAAGAGGGCTCCAAGAACTTCACCAGCAAGTAAACACCCATGGATTGTCCTTCTCCCTTCTCAGTCACATGCCACATGGAGCCACTCATTGACCTCCTCTGCTTATTCATAGCTTCTGCTTACCCAAAACCTCAGCTTGCACAGGGCCTCTTCGCACCCTCTACCTTTTAGCTCCAACTCTCAATGCCAAGGGAAAAATCTTTCCATGTTTCTTAGTTCTAAATCCCAAGAGAAAAATCTAGTCAGCACTGCCTCTCCATTTAAAATAGATCACTCACTGGTCAGCCTATAGACTGATGAGTTACCCTGCCTAATATAATCAGCTTGGGCCTCGTGCTTACTGTCCACCACTCCCTTCCACCCCTGCGTGGGAAACAATGGACATTTAGAGGACTCCCCTTACCTCCTTAAAAATGACTCCCTCCCTATTTGGCCACCCCATGTGGGTCAAATAACACTCCCATCCAAACACACACCACCCTACTTTAAATGACTCTTTTGTCTTATTACCCTGTATTTAATTTCCTCACAGCTCTTAGCACTAGCTGAACTTATTTACAATCCTCCCCTACCAGAATATACACAGCATAAAAGGAGGAAACTTGTCTGTCTTGTTCTTCCCTGCCCCTAGCACCAAAATAGGTACTTTGGCGCCTATTAGGTATTCAAATAAATCTTGATGAAATGAATGAATAGCCAGCTTGACATGGTGGCTGTAGGTAGAGGTTTCTGTTCTTCAGAGGTGTGGGTAGAATAGTCCCCATGACTAAAATATCTAGTCCAAGGGCCCATTAATAATTTCAAACTGTTTTCACATAACCTCACAGCAACCCTGTGTGATATTTTTATTAGCTCTATTTTATAGATGAAAACGCTGAGACTCAGAAAGATTGAGACTTGCCCAGTCACTCAGCAAGTGCTTGAACTCAAGATGTGAACCCTCATCTGCCAGATCTCCAAGCCCTTGGGCTTTATATTTCCTCCCTCTTCCTCCCACCAGGGCAAGCAGACTGAAAAGAAAGACTTGGTTACTAAACTTCAGAATGACAACATGAAACAATACAGAAGAAAAGCAATTATTATTTCACTTCCCTGTGGGTGGTAATTATGGATCTCATTATTCCCAAAGCAGCACAAGCCAAATCACAAGTTAAAGAAGGGTTTGCATAAATCCTTGAATCATGGATTCACTAAGCGCTATTAAGGTCATTTGGTGTAACTCTTTCTGACCTCTTCAGGTTGGTTTTGTGGAGGACAACCACAACCCACACGAGTTCTCCCTAGAAATCCCCACCAGTGGCAAGGCACATGCCATACACTTATAAAGGACATAAGATACATGAAAGCCCTCAGGGACATATTAATTCTTAGAGTTCATTTCCTCGGGTACCCAATTATCACTCATCATTTACCTGTGTATAAACTATTGCTATAGACTAAATTGTGTCCCCCCAAAATTTATGTATTAAAGGCCTAACCCCCCATATAGACTGTATTTGAAGATAGGGCTTTTGGGGAAAACTGAGGTTAAACAAAATCTAAGAGTGGGGTCCTAATCCTTACTAGGAATGGTGGCCTTATAAGAAGAGGAAAGAGGGAGAGGAGCTCTCTTTCCACACCATATGAGGATAAGGAAGGAGGCCATCTGCAAGTCAGGAATAGAGCTGTCACCAAGAACCAAATATGCCAGCACCTTAGAATTCCCAGACTCTGCCACAGTGAGAAAATAAATTTCGGTTGTTTAAGCTCCCCAGCCTAAAGTATTTTATTACAGCAACCTGACACAAGTACGTTCCAGGTACTATTGTGCTGTTAGGCTCCGAAAATACTTGAACTTCACACACCTGGGAGACAACACAGCCCCAAAAGAAAAGCTTTCCTGCACCTGCTGCTAGTCCAAAGCCATAGCATGTTGCACAACGGCAATGCTCCAAGGCCGGGAGAGACAGCCTGGGCTGCAACCCCCACAGTGACACCTTGCTGGGGCCTTCTCTCTCTCTCTCGACTTGTATTTATTTCCACTTTCATGACACTTCCTCCAACAAGCTGGTCAATTCCATTCATCTCAGTCCTCTTGACTGGACTCTACTCCACCTTGATTCCTTGATGGGCAGTGGGGCGGAGCCATTAACAGTATGGGAACTGGGCTCGGGTGGCCAGGTCTGGGATCGCAGCTTATGTGAATATTCCTAAGCCTCAGTCTTCTCAGGTAACAGCACTTATTCACATGTGGTTGTAGTGACCACTGCATAAGGCAATTTATGAAAAGCGCTTAGCACAGCCGGGCTAATCTGAAGCCCCCAGACGCGTGCTAGCTAGTCTCACTCCAAAAGCGCTTGGGGCGTCAACTACAGGTCCCACCCTCCTTGGTAGGCCCTTACCCCTCCCATTGGTTTCTAGCCTGCCAATCATGCACTGGCCCCGCCCCCCCCGGTTCCAGAACGCTTTCCCGCTCCCGACTCGCCCTGCCCCTTTGCACTACAGCCCGCCGTGTTTGCGTTTCCACCAGCGCCTGCCCTCTCTCCTCTCGCTTCGCCTTCTCACACGGCACCACGCTCACCGTCTTCGCCCGAGGGACTGCTTCGCGAAGTCCAGGCCAGGGAGGAGTTGAGGAGTCTGAGCATAACGCTACGGAATTTGAATTCGCGGCGCCTCTCCCTCAACGTCGGCCTCTGGGAGGAGCGTGCTGCGTTGCCACGCCCCCGCACCACTGCGCCTGCGCACCCCTGAATTCGAAGGGGTGGGTGGGAGTTGGTCTCCTTTTGCTCCACTGCGCTTGCGCGGCAGACTCAGGGCTGGGCTTTTTTTCTGGCGCTGGGAGTCCTGGTCATGACAGACCCCTAGAGGCTGTGGTCTGAAATGCTCGCTGGGTTTTGGCCCTATCGCTTCAAAGCTCCACCTCCCTCCTCCACCTCCCCCACCCCCCACTCCTGGTATGAAGCCCCTAATTTAAGAAGCACCGTTGGAGAAATAGAAGATGATAAGACATGAAGGTAAGTCGGGTCTGGTGGTAGAAGACTTTAAACAGCAAAATAGTACACTTAGACTTCATACTTGTTAAAAACAAACAAAATTCAAGTACATTTGGAGATCTAATTGGCTTTTTTAAACAGTTCTTGAATCCATAGCATCCCATCTAGGAAGCATAGGGGAGCTCCACTAAGTTAAACAAAAGAAAGGATTTTAAAGACAAAGAAGACTTTAAAAAAAAAATGAATTTGTTAGCAAGGAATTTGTTTAGGCAAGGTTGCCCACCACCATCCCCTTCCAACTGGAGCAGGAGTATATCAGTAAATTTCCTAGTGGTTGACCAGGAAATTCCATGCTGACTAGTTAAAGGTTACAATTCCTGGAGGTTGAAACTGCAGTTAGGGCAGGTATTGAGTCTTGGTTTACTGACTTGGCCTAAGTGATGCATTTTGGGCCTGTGGTTTTCTTTTTAACATACTATAGGCAATTTGCAAGTCACTAAAATGTTTTTAAACACAGAGGTTAAGTTGCAAAGGCAATGTCTTGGAAATATTAAACTGGAAGCAGTATGAAGGTGATGCCAGCAGGCCAGGTCCAGGGACTCAGCAGTGCTGGGGGGGGGGGGTGGCTTATTTGGAGGTTCTAGCAGGGGAACGCAGCTACTTGTATACCCTTGACCGAAGAACGGTCCTCCTCTATCGGGGAAGGTTGTCCTCTTCGACCAAGCACGCATGCAAACTGGTGGAGCCGCTCTGGAAAACAGTGTGGAGGTTCCTCAAAAAATTTAAAAATTTAAAATAGAACTACCCTATGACCCAGCAATGACACTACAAGGAACTTATCCAAAGGATACAGGAGTGCTGATTCAAAGGGGCACATGTACCCCAATGTTTATAGCAGTACTATCAACAGTAGTCAAAGTATGGAAAGAGCCCAAATGTCCATGGATGAATGGATAAAGAAGATGTGGTTTATATATACAATGGAATACTACTTGGCAATGAAAAAGAATGAAATCTTGCCATTGGTGACAACATGGATGGAACTGGAGGGTATTATGCTAAATGAAATAAGTCAGCCAGAGAAAGACAGATATCATGTGTTTTCATTCATACGTGGAATTTTGAGAAACTTAACAGAAGACCATAGGGGAAGGGAAGGAAAAATAAGTTACAGAGAGGGAGGCAAACCATGAGACTTTTAAATACAGAAAACAAACTGAAGGTTGATGGGGGTGGGGAATTGGGACAGGGGGGAAAATGGGTGATGGGCATTGAGGAGGGCACTTGTTTGGATGAGCACTGGGTGTTGTATGTAAGTGATGAATCACGAGAATCTACCCCTGAAGCCAAGACTACACTGTATACACTGTATGTTAGCTAAGTTGACAATAAATTATTTTTTAAAAAAATCAAACCTGAGCCAGCAGGAAATTAAAGCAGAATTTATTGAAAGTATAGAAAGAGTACAATTACAGACAAAGTGTCTGGGAGACTCAGAAAGGAAAGGAGAGAGAGTCTGGTCTATGTTTGGGGTCTGGGTTTTTATCTAGGAGTGTGGTCTGTTGTACGTGTCCTCAGGCATCCAGGAACCGGTTAGAACAAAGAGGAGGGCCCAAGTGTTATTACGTGGAGCCAGAGGGTCTTGGTGTCATGATGTCTAGTGCCAGTGGAACACATAGGATGGCTTCCTCCCGTCATTCATACCTGGTCCTTCCTTAGATGTTGTCTCTTACGAAGAAGACATACATTATTTGCACTATGAGGCATGTGTAAGGTGGGGGTGGGTGCAAGTCCTAGCAAGAATAGAAGCAGGAAAAGGAGAAAAAAGCAGATTTTTATGAAGTCCTTCAGTTTCCCTATCTCAAAGGGTGTTTGGGAGGGAGAGAGACCAGGAGCAAGCAAAGAAGCCAGGTTAGGTAGAAAAGCAGACAATGCAATAGGGACATGGACTTCAAGAGTGCCAGCGGTAGGAACAGAGGGGATGGAGGCAGTTACTGCTAGGCCATAAACCTGCATATGACCCTCTGTCTTCCCCTCATCCTCACTCTATGGCTTATATACAAGATTGACACTCCTAATGTTGGACCCTGGGCTTTGTCCCAAAGGTAAAATCAAGACTGTTAGCCCTATGTAGACCACCTCTGCATTTCTTATTAAATAGCTTTAGATGGTGCCATTCACTGAATTAACTCCAAGACCTTCTTAACAAACTCCTCTCAAAACTCAAATCCAGGGAGAAAAAATTGCCTATTCACGTACAAATACATTTTCTATAACTCAACAGTGAGAGCTGCTTAAGCCCATTATATATGCCTTTTTGCCTCTGCTGCTAATAACCTCAAAGCTACATGTGTGCTATTTTAGTTTTTCATTGACCAGCATTTTTTGATACTTTTCTTTTTCTGTTCTTATTACTTCTTGATCATTTTAAGTCCATGCTCTAGTAAGTCAGACCATCTGGATTCAGATCCCTGCTCCACTATTAACAACCTCAATGAACTTGCAAGCTGTTTAAGCACTCTGAGCCTTAGTGAGCCTCAGTTTTCTCAGCTCTAAAATGGAGATAGTGACAGAACCGACCTTACAGGATTCTTGTGAGATAAGGTGCTAAGGTACCTTGCATGCCACATTATAAAAGCTCAACAAAGGTTAGCTGTTACTAATATTAATTTAGCATTCCTGTGCTTTTTTTTTAATGTTTATTTTTTGAGAGAGAGAGACAGACAGAGCACAAGCAGGGGAGGGGCAGAAAGAGAGGGAGACACAGAATCCAAAGCAGGCTCCAGGCTCTGAGCTGTCAGCACAGAGCCCGACACCGGGCTCACAGGGCTCAAACTCACACAGACTGCGAGATCGTGACCTGAGCCAAAGTCGGACACTTAACCCACTGAGCTACCCAGGCACCCCCTACCATTCCTATGCTTTTATTTTAAGTTTCCTTAGATCCCCTGTAGATACAGCTGTGCTCTAAATCTAACAGTAAATAGATAAAATCTAATAATAAGTAAACTTGGGTCCTAAGTGTAAATCAAATTTTGAGATTTGGGCTTTTGGCAATTGGAAGTAGAGCAAAAATGAGGAGGTCAGGAGTGATGATGCATTTTGAAGGGGGGTAGGAATATTCTGTCTTTGTTATGCAGTTTGATGGGGTACACATTAGTTACATGCCATGCTGCAGGCAGAACCAGGATTTCTCAAAGGCATCTTTTTTCCAAGGTATAGCCTGGCCTTAACATTCATCCATTCAATAAATACCAACTGAGCATCAGTCCAGAAGCTGAATTATCTTAGTAAACTCAGAAAGTGTCAGATAACTGGGACGCCTGGGTGGCTCAGTCAGTTGTGCCCAACTCTTGATGTTGGCTCAGGTCATGATCTCCCTGTTCATGGGTTTGAGCCCCGCATCAGGCTCTGCACTGACAGTGTGGAGCCTTCTTGGGATTCTCTCTCTATCCCTCTCTCTCTGCCCCTCACCTCCTCATGCTCACTCTCTCTCTCTCTCTCTCAAAATAAATATAAAAAAAAATGTCAGACTACAAATGCATGATCACTAAATTTACATCCATACCAATGGATTCCTTTATAACGGAGCTGTTTCCAGTGAGTGGAAGCTAATTTATCTCTTTCTATTTAGGAAGCCAATGTGAATTGGAAGATTTCTTGGTAAGCATAGAATCAGAACAAGGAAAACATAGAAATTTGAGTGAAATGTATCACCTACTTACTGGGAAAATCCCATGAAATGTGCCTGTCATCTAAGAGAAAAACTCTAGAGACCAGATTTCTCCCATCCCCAAGAATCCATGTGCCTCTCCTGGAACAGTGGAAGATGCACCCTAATATTATTTCTCTGAGCCCTAGTTTATTTGATTACTATGTCCAGTGCATATCTAGGTGTATGACTTTTCCTCATTAAGCCACACTCTCGTGGACATGGGATACACTCTGTTTCTTCACATAATAGGTTGATCTAATTCATTGGACTGAATGTATAGGCTACCCCATCAATGTTTCCATGAGGTATTCAGCAGTGTTTGAAAATGGAGGACTAGAGTTCAGGAAAGAGATAGAAGCTCGGTATATGGATTTGATCACCCCTGAGTAAAAGAACTAAAGTCTTGGTAAGTGATAAAATTTCTGAAGATGTGAACAGTTAAAATGCAGGGGGGAGGGGAGGCATTGACATGCCAAAAATGATGTCTGACCCTTACCTTATACCATATATAAAAACTAACACAAAATGGGGGCACCTGGGTGGCTCAATCAGTTGCACATCTGACTTTTGATTTCAGCTCAGGTCATGATGCCAGGTCCATGGGATCAACCCCTCCCACACTTGCTCACTCACTATCTCTCTTAAAAAAAAAAAGTTAAATTTTGACACAAAATGGATTTAAATGTAAAAGCTAAAAGTATAAAGCTCTTAGAAGAAAACAGAGGGGATTTGGATTTGGCAATGATTTCTTGGATAGGATACCAAAAGCATAGGTGCAACAGTAAAAATGGATAAATTGGACAACAATAAACATTAAAACTTCTGTGCATCAAAAGACACAATCAACAGAGTGAAAAGGCCACCTACAGAATGAGAGAAGATATTTGCAAACCATGTATCTAATAAGGGGCTAATATTTAGAATATGTAAAGAACTTCTGCAACTTAACAACAGCAAAGACAAAACAGCCCAGTTAAAAAGTGGGCGAAAGGAGGGGTGCCTGGGTGGCTCAGCTGGTTGAGCATCTGACTCTTGATTTTGGCTTAGGTCACAATTTCATGGTTTGTGAGATCGGGCCCCATGTTGGGCCCCTCAATAATAGCATGGAGCCTGCTTGGAATTCATTCTCTCTTCTCTTTTCTCTCTCTCTCTCTCTCTCTCTCTCTCTCTCTCTCAAAATAAACTTTATAAATAAGTAAAGAAATGAAGAAAGAAAGAAAAATGGGCAAAAGGATCTGAATAGACATTTTTCTGAAGAAAAGATATAGTTGGCCAACAAGCACATGAAAAAATCCTCAATATCACTCATCACAAGGGAAATGCAAACCAAAACCACAATGACATACCACCTCATACCCATTAGGATGGTTACTATAAAACACACAGGAAAATAACAAGAGTTAGTAAGGGCATGAAAAAATTGGAACCTTTGTGCACTGCTAGTGGGAATGTAAAATGGTGTAGCTACTATGGAACACAGTATGGTGGGTCCTCAAACAATTAAAAATAGAATTAGCATATGATATAGCAGTTCCACTTCTGGGTGTCTACCCAAAAGTGGTGAAAGTAGGGAGTTGAACAGGTATTTGTACACGTTTATAGCCACATTATTCACAATAGCCAAAAGGTTGAAGCAGCCTGTGTCCATCAAGAGATGAATGAACAAAATGTGGTATTTATATACAATGGAGTATTTTTCAGCCTTAAAATGAAAGGAAATTCTGACATCTGCTACAACATGGATGAACCTTGAGGACATTATAGTCAGGGTTATCCAGAGAGACAGATTCAATAGGATGCGTATAGCAAAAAATTTATTTTAAGGAATTGGCTCACAAAGTGGAGGCTTTGCAGGCCCAAAATCTGGTGAGATAAGCCAGCAGGCAGACTGGAGACTCAGGGAAGAGTTGCAGTTCAAGTACAAAGGGTGTCTGCTGGCAGAATCTCTTGCTCTGGGAATCCATTGTTCTGTTAAGGCCTTCACCTGATTACATGCATTATGGAGAATAATCTGCTCTACTCAAAGTCCACTGATTTAAATGCTAATCTCATCTAAAAACCACCTTCACAGAAACATCCAGAATAATGTTTAATCAAATATTTGGGAACCATGGTCCATCCAAGTTAACACATAAAATTAACCATCATATCATGATAAGTGAAGTAAGCCAGTCACAAAAAGACAAATACTGTATGATTCCACTTAAAGGAGGTACCTAGAGTAGTCAAATTCATAGAGACAGAAAGTAGAATGGAAATTACCAGGGACTGAGTCGAGTGGGAAATTGGGAATTGTTGTTTACTGGGTATAGAGTTTCAGTTTTATGAGAGGAAGAGAGTTCTGGACATTGGTTGCCAACAAAGTCAACATACTTAACACTAAACCATACACTTAAAAATGGTTAATATGGTTAATCTTATGTTATATATATTTTACCACACATTTTTTAAAGAGAAGAAAACAGCAGGGACTGACCTTTAAGAAATGGCCACATTTGGGGGAAAGGGAGGTGAGAGATTGATTAACTAGAGGAGTAGAATGCAAATTAGGGCCACCACGGAGCTAAAAGAGAAAATGATCAAAAATATTGGATACAGCAAGGTTAAGAAGGACAATAATTAGAAGGAAATTCCCTGGCAACTTAATAAGGGAGAGTCAGTACAGTAGTTTGAACAAAATCACTTTGCAAGGGTTAAGAAAAGTCTAAATGATGAGAAGGCTGGAGGAGCAGAAGTGCTCCACCCGTTCAAGGAGTCTGGAGGGGAGGAGACAAGGGGGAGATGCATGCTGGAAGGCAGAAGAAGGGGAAACCATGCAAAGGAAGACAGGGGGTGCTGATGTAAGGACCAAGTGAAAGGGCAACTCTTCCCTCTGCCATTGACCAGCTTCCTCTGCCAGGTAGCCTGATTTGGGCAAGATCTCCCCAAATACAAGACTAAGGGCCCTACAGAATCCTGATACAGACAAGGCAGCTGTCTTAGTACAGAATGGGCAGCCAGGGAGTGGTTGCAAGAATTAGAGATCATGACAGGGTTGGGGGTATCCTGAGAAGTCCAAGTTTGAAGGAAATTGCAGTGAAAGTCAGAAAGCCAAAAACAGAACGAAAAGGTAGGCCAAAGGCCAGTGGGGCAAATGCCAATACACAAAGCAGGGAAAGTCTCAGTGCTTGGGTTCAGAAGCTAAGTCAGAGTAGTGTTTCTCCTTTAAAGTTTAGTTCTTCTGCCAACTCTCACCAACCACACCTATGTCATCCCAAATTGTTGATGCTGCTCTACTCATTCAGAGGAGACTGCCTAGTGTTAATTAGGGTTCTCCAGGGAAACAGAACCAATAGGGTGTGTGTGTGTGTGTGTGTGTGTGTGTGTGTGTGTAGAAAGAGAAAGATTGACTTAAGGAATTGCCAATTATGGAGGCCAGCAAGTCCAATATATATAGGGTGGCCCATTAGGCTGGAGACACAGGGAAGAGCTCATGTTCCAGTTCAAGTCCAAACGTCATCTGCTGGTAGAATTCCTTCTAGCTCTCAGGAGGTCAGTTTTGTTTTGTTTTAAGTTTATTTATTTATTTTGAGAGAGAGAGAGAGAGAGAGAGAATCCTAAACAGTCTCCATGCCATCAGCATGGAGCCCCTCATAGGGCTCAGTCTCACAAACCATGAGATCATGACCTGAGCCAAAATCAAGAGTCAGATACTTCACCAACTGAGCCACCCAGGCGTCCCAGGAATTTATTCTGTTCAGGTCTTCAACTGATGGGATGAGGCCCACCCACATTATAGAGGGCAGTCTGATTAACTTACTTACAATTGCAATGTTAATCTCATCCAAAGGCATCCTCATAGAAACATCCAGAATAATGTTTAACCAAATATCTGGGAGCTATGGCTCAACCATGTTGACACATAAAATTAACCATCATACCCAGGTAATAATTATAGCCATTAGTAAACACTTATTTATATACAAAGTACACAGCCATCTCCTTTCAGTCCATAACACCCATAAGGTAAGTTTGATATTCTCATTTTTAAATAGGAGGAAAACAGTTTTAGAAAGATTTTATCTAAAAGTTCATAAAATTCAGAAGCAATCAAAACCATTCTCATCATGGTTAACTTCAAAGAAATTAATTTAATCAATTTGACCAGAGTGGGAACTAGTTCTTTGGTCTTTCCACATCTTTCAAACTTCAAAGAACCAAGTTCCAATACCTAACTGGCATGACCTTTGTCAAAAAAAAACAAAAAAAAAATCATTGCCCTCTTACTTTGTGCCTGGCAAACCGCTAAGCACTTCATATTCATTACCCTCTTTAATCCCTACAGCAATGTTGAAAGTTTAAGTAAATCCATCAAGATTGGGTTTTGCCGGTGACAGAAAACTCAAATAGCATTGGGTAAGACAGATAAAATTTTACCTCTAACCCTCCAACCCCCCAGATAAAGTCTGAAGGTATCCAAACTGGTAAACAGCTCTACCATCATAACTGGCCTAGGTTTTTTCTATCCTTGTGTTCTGCCATCTTCAGTAGATCACTTCCTCCTGATGATCTGTGATAGCTATTTAGCTCCAACCATCATGCCTACGTTCCAGTCACCAGGGAGACATGACAAAGATGGATGGGCCCCTGCCCTTGAAGAACATGTCTTGGAAGTCAGATATGCTACTTTCTCTTCCACCCACCTGGGTGGGTCAGACCTAGCAGCAAGGCAGGTTAGGAAACATATTCCTTTTTCTAGGCAACCAAACACACAGTTAAAAAAAAAAAGAAGGGGAGAAAAAATACTGGAGGATCCACAGGCAGTATTATCAAGGCCATTTCTAGATGAGACGTCAGACGCACAGCAGTGAAGTGCAGAGCTCTGAGGTAGGATAAAAGAACCAGTCACTAATAATGGTTATGTGGGAGAGGGAGCAAGGATTCAAGTCTGAGTTTTAGAGTGATTTTTAAGTGTTGTTTTCTAAGTTATTTTGAGAGAGAGAAAGAGCATGAGCAGGAGAGAGGTAGAGAGAGAGAAGGATAGAGAGAATCCCAAGCAGGATCTGCACTGTCAGCACATAGCCCGATGCAGGGCTCGAACCCATGAAACTGTGAGATCATGACCTGAGCCCAAATCAAGAGCCAGATGTTTAAGTGACTGAGCCACTCAGGCACCCCAAGTGTGTGTGTGTGTGTGTGTGTGTGTGTGTTTTAATTTAAGTAATCTCTTCACCCGACATGGGGCTTGAATTCACAACTCCAAGGTCAAGAGTCACATGCGCTTCCAACTGAGCCAGCCAGGCACCCCTAGAGTGATTTTTAAAAACAAATTAGAATGGACTCAAACTTATCCCCACAAGAATGTCACTTACTCTGTTGCAATCTGATGTGCTTTTTTAAGTGAGAGAGGTGGGGCTGGTGTTACTGCCACTCCACTGTTTACACCCACAGCCTACCTTTTTCTGTTCCAACCTGAAATCTGAATGTGCCCATGTAAGTGTGTCAGTCCTGGGAATTTCATCCAAGGTGTGAGGCGGTGGGGGGAAAAAGATCAGAAACCAGAGGGTGTGCTGTTCCACCATCCTACTCCTCCTCACTCTCGTCATTTGGAATTTTACCTGAAGGTTGAAGGAGATACAAAGCTGTCCCTGTCACTCAGGTTTACCCCCAATCCCCCAAAACTAGGATGAAAGTCACCTTGTCTTAGGACGAGAAAATAAGTTTTATTGACAAATGTATATGCTGATAGCCAACAATCCCCTAGGGAGAGACACATACTGTGCCTTCTAGGATCAAAACCGCCTCCTTGGGTTTAATCCCAGGTAGCCCGTCCAGTTGGAAAAAGGTAGGAGAGCTACTGTGAATCAAAGTACTGCTTATCTGGACAACAAATGGAAAAGGCTTCAGTCCCAGAGCAGTTAGGTGCAACTTATTTAGGGGCAGGTCCAGCTTCTGTAGGTGGACTTTCAGATGTTGGGACCTGTGACCATATTGATTATTTATCTGAATTGCCTATTATGAGTGGAGTAGTTTTCACCCTCCTATTGTGCCAGTTGCACAAGGAATTTAGAGGGCCTCGAAGCCAATTCCAGATATTCTTTTTCTGATTGTCATCATCATCTCTTTCCTGTTTGACAGTCTTAAACAGTCGCTTCTTTCTTTCTGAGGTTTTCATGCCAGTGACTTTGAAGATGTTATTGCTCAGCTGGCTCATCCTGGAAGCAGAGATAGACTCGGGATTAAGATATTCATCAAGGTTTTTCAGGGTAGTAGTGACCAAAGACTGGATAGATTCCACAGGATCATTCCTCAGGCTTCCAATAGCTGAAACCAGAAAGGAGGTCAACTCAGATTCTCAATCTCCAAGGATGCCATTTTTTTCCACCCCACATGCCAGGTTATTATTCTATAACTTCATTTAGAATAATTTTTGTCACCATAAAAGTAATAGTTCTTTTACTGTAGAAAAAATGTTTAAATAGAAATCATTTTTTTAAAGGAAAGAAAGAAAAATCACTCACCCCTCGCCCAGAGATAAGACTGTTAATATTTTCGTTCCTATCTTTGCAGTATATATTTTTTAAGTAATCTCTGTGCCCAACATGGGGCTCACACTTATGACCAAGAGATCAAGAGTTGCACGCTGTGCTGACTAAGCCAGCCAGTCACGCCGGTAGTATTTTTTTAGATACCGAATATGGACACTTCTTTTTACAAAAATAAGATTTACATTTTTTTCTTCCCACAAAATATTCTGCTATACACCGTAATATCCAATCACATGATTCTATCATAATTTCTTTGATGAACTCTCTTATTAGTGAGTAATTAGGTCGTTTGCAATTTTTCACTGTTATAAACAATAACTATTAATTCTTTCAACAGCTGTTACTGAGCGCTTACTATCCGCTCAGGTGCTAGGGATACAGTGGTGAACAAGAAAGATTCCCCACCCTCAAGAACTTAACATTCTAGTGGAGGAAAGACAAAAACAAACAAGCAAATGTAAATGAAGTATGAGGAAGGGAATTAACAGAGTAATGGCAGTGAATACCTGGGAAGGAGCTCTTTAGATAGGCCAGTCAGGGAATGCCACTCTGAGAAGGCAACATTTGAGCTGAGAAGTAAGAAGCTACATGAAGAGAAAGGGCAGAAGCACTCCCGAAGGTTAAAGGTTGGGATGGGGGCTTCTATTCACAATGTAGAAAGTAGCCAGTGTGGCTGCACCTTCTAGTGGGGGGGGATGGTGCTATAGGCTAAGGGTGGAGAGACAGTCAGAAACCAGATCAGTCAGGGCCTCGTGGCCAAAGGTAAGGGACCAGACTTCAACCTGAAGAACAATGGAAAATCACTGAAGGGTTTTAAGCAAGGGGCGACATGATTCAATGTACATGTTTCAAAGAGAATCTGGCTTCTGTGTAGAGAAGAGACAGGGGTGGGGGTTGTTAAAATGGTCCAGTTAGGGAATGGCCTACAGGGGGGCTTAGATCCAGGTGGGAACAGAGGGATGGAGACTGGAAATTACTTAGCATGCAAAGAATAAAGAGAACAGGACAGGTGTTGGCTCAAAAGGGCCTTCAAGCCCATCAAAATCTACTGCTTCAGGTTCATCTCATTTGTACTTAGCACAGGTGGAAGAACTGGGCTCAAGCTACACAGTAAATACATAAATCCTGTGAAGAGCCATCTCGTGATCACAAGGTTTGTTAGGCACTAGATATGAGTGTAAATGTAACCGGAATTACTTTTGTTGGGGAAAAAAGTCCCTCCTGTCTACATCATTTAGGCAGTCTTTCTGAGAGGCTCGCTGGGATGAGGAAGGCAGTTCTCTGGTATGCTGAGGAGTCTAGGGTATTCATTCTAGGTGTACCTTCCCTGACATGCTCCAGTCACTGGGAATAGGGCTCTACTACCCAGTAGAGACCTCAGTTGTAAAAAAAATGAGGAGAAGGCAATAGAGGTACAAAACATTAGGGTCAGAAGCCAGGGTTAGAGCCCTAATGGGACAGATGCTGCTACCTGGTCACTGGGGGGCAGGAGAAGGCATGGCTACTCTTAACAGCAGCTAACAAACTCATTCTTCCTTGACCAGAACTCCGAGCACCCTCTCTGCCAACTGCTTCCGGCACCCTGCCCCGCCTCAGTCCAGAAGACTAAGCCAACTCAACACAAAGGTTCTGTGGGACACGTCTGTGCCCAGCAAAGCACAGGTCTTTACATGCATCTGTATCTGATACTTAAACAACGTTTAAGATCAGCACTATTATCCTCATGATACTGATGAAGAAACTGAGGCACAGAGACAGTAACTCGCTCAAGTTCACACGGCTCATTATTGAGAGAGCCAGTATTCGAAACTGGGCTAGCCGACATTGGAGCCTGTGTTTTTCATTACACATTGACTTGGAAGAAAAGACCCTTAAAAGTCATTTACCTCACCACTTTTTACTCTAGATAAAGAGCAGTGAATAAGCCAGAAAGGAAACAGAAACTTGTCTTTCTGCAGTGCCTGCTAGGCATTTCCTCTGAAAGATGAGCCACCATCCCTTTATTTATTTATTTATTTTCTACATTTATTTATTTTTGAGAGACAGAAAAAGACAGAGTGCAAGCAGGGGAGGGGCAGAGAGAGAGGGAGACATAGAGTCAGAAGCAGGCTCCGGGCTCTGAGCTGTCAGCACAGAGCCCGACACGGGGCTTGAACCCATGAACCGTGAGACCATGACCTGAGCTGAAGTCAGACGCTTAACCGACTGAGCCACCCCGGCACCCCATTGCCACCATCCCTTTAAAAGCAGCATATCCAGAGTATTAGCTCAAAGCAGGTGCCAGGAAGGTAAGTGGGCTCCAACCAGAAGGCAGGTCCCTGAGGACAAGCATGTGCAGCACTAGAACAGTGACAACAGCAAAGCTGTGGTACTCGTGTCAGGCCGTTCTGACACGCACACCCACTCTTATGTACACAAGGACCCGCACACAGGGGCAGGGCTGTAAAAGCCAACATTCTCTCCATCTTGTCTCTGCATCAAAGGAAGCAAACTGTGGCATGGAAGAATTCAAACATCATTTCCATTCGGCACTGGAATGAATCACACAGGCACCACTTAGCACAAGCACCCTGAATCCTTCCCACCCCACCCCCCACCTTGGAGGAGTTGAGAACTGTGTTTCGTGAAGTATCCCTACCACCCACAGCAAAGTCCTAAATCCTTACCATGGCCGAAAAGGCTGGCAGGATTCTGGCCCCACTGCTGTTCTCTGAGCTCATCTCCTGTTCTTCCTTTTGCTCACTCCACATGAACACGCTGACTTCTTGTTCCTCCTTGAACATGCCAGGTGCTCTTCCCTCAGCTACTCAGATGGTTCACTCCCTCACTTCCTCCAGGTCTCCGCTCCAATGCCTCTTATCGGTGGGGGCACCCCTGCCCCGCCCTCTGACCCTTGGATCCCTGGTCCTGCCTCACCTTCTCCATAGTGCCTATCTAACACATATGTACTTGGTTAGGGCTCCTCCCCTACCCCGCTGGAAGGGGTGCTGTAGCAGGGTGGGGACATCAGTTTTGTTCGCTGCAATTTCCCAGGGCTTAGAAGAATACCTGGTAGACAGCAGGTCTTTAATAATTAAGAAACTAATTTAATTGAGAGCAAGCGCAGAAGTACCTCCTATAGCAAACATAGGTATGGCTATTTTAGGGACCAAAGGATTTTGCAGGGGAGGTAAAATTTCTCTTCTGATATACGTTGGGAATCTCAGCTCTTCTTCCTCCACACCCCAACTCCTATTCCCTCTTTTTCAGGACTTTGATGAAATTAAAGGACAATGGAGTGAGCATTCATTAGTGCAAAGGTCCCTGAATTTGGAGGTACCTGGGTGGCTCAGTCAGTTAAGCGTCTGACTTTGGCTCAGGTCATGATCTCACAGCTCATGGGATTGAGCCCTGCATGGAGCTCCATGCTGACAGCGTGAAGCCTGCTTCAGATTCTCTCTCACTCTCCCTCTCTCTCTACCCCTCCATTTCTCTCTCTCAAAATAAATAAATAAACTTAAAAAAAAAAAAAAGTTCCCTGAATTGGAATTCTAGCTCTGGCTCTCCCAGTAATTCACTTCTATGATCATGGACAAATACCTCTGAAATTAGGAGGGTTAGAGACTGGGACTAGGAAACACTTCTCTGAAGTACCCCTAACTTCAGAGGCAGAAGAGAATAAATGCGTAGCCTCAAGGGTCTGGATGAATTACCTCAAATCTCATATACTCCACAAATCTTTAGAACCTCTTTATCTTAAAAATTCATGTATAATTTGTATTCTACTCCAAAACATGTTATTATTAAAACAGTTGTTTAATGTTTTAATTTTTAAAAGAGTTTCATTTAGAAATATATACTAAAATATTTATAGATGAATAATATGAAGTCTGAGGTTTGGCTCAGAATAAGCTGGCAGAGAGGGGTGTATGTAGAGAAACAGAGGAAACAAGGTAACCATGAATTGATACTTGTTGAAGCTGGGGGACAGGGTTGGAGGGTTTATTATACTATTTGCTAGATTTTTTTTTAATGTTTAGCTATTTTTGAGAGAGCAGGTGGGGAAAGGGCAGAGAGAGAGGGGGGGGGACAGAGGATCAAAAGCCGGCTCCATGCAGGGTTCAAACTCACAAACTGTGAGATTATGACCTAAGCCAAAGTCAGATGCTTAACCAACAGAGCCACTCAGGTGCCCCTATTTGCTATGCTAAAAACTAAAAGAAAAATCTTAAATTAGCTGGAGAAAAGGGATAGATTAACCTGCAAAGGAACAAAAATTAATGACAGCAGGCTCCTTTTAGCAGCAAATAAAGCCAGAAGACAGTAGTATATCTTCAAAGTGCTGAGAAATAAACTGTTGGTCTTGAATTGTGTCACTATTAGGGGCACCTGGCTGGCTAAATCAGGGGAGTATGTGGCTCTTGATCTCCGGGTTGTGGGTTCGAGTCGCACATTGGATATAGAGATTACTTTTAAAAAATAAAATTGTTAATTAAAAAAAAATTGTGCCACTAGTAAAGCTACCTTGCAAGAATGGTGATAAGAAAAAGTCATTACAAACAAGCAAAATCCAAGAGAGCATAACATCAAGATACTAGCACTAAAGAAACTTCTAAAAAGTGTACTTCAGGATGAAAAAAAATGAAGGATGGTTAGAGATAGAGAAAGGAATGGAGAGCATATAACGCTGCAGTAAGCCCTCACTGTTTGTATAATGTAACAACAAGAATCATAGTATCTAAGTTCTGGGTTATAAAAAAAAAAAAAGAACTAAAATATTCAGTAACAAAAGCCTGTAAATTGGGAGGGGTGGTAATTGGAACTCATGTCAACACAGGAAGGAAGGTTAAAATGTTTTACTCTAAACCCTGTTAAGCTCAATATGCATGATAAAAGCCTACTTTCTGGTATCCAGCCCAGAGAAACACTTACACCTGTATACAAGGAGACATATGTGTATACACACACACATACACACACAGACACACACACACACATATATCTGTTGCAGGAAGTTATATATATATGTATATATGTATGTATACATATATATAACATTGTATATCCTATAATATATTACAGTATATATTATATGTTACATAACATATATATTCTATGTGTACACAGCAAAAGCATACAAGACTACATAACAAACAGGGGAAGAGGGTAGAGGAGCCAGACTTGAGCGTGAATAGAAATTTACCCCCCAAAAAAGAACTTTACCCTTATCAATAATGTTCCCATTTTTTTTTTTGCAAACAGACTACATTCATGCATTTCTTCTGTAAATAAAAATTAACTTTAAAATATTTTTACTGCAATAAAAAAGAGCACAAAACTGCAAGTTCTTTAGGGGACAGGGGGTGTCTCCCTTGAACACCACTGTAGCATCAGCAACTGACAGCACATGATAAATTTTGAGGGACTAGAACATTTTGGTTAGCCTTGTTTTTCTCTAAGCAGCAACACAATGGATAACTTGTTTTCTTCCTCCTACTTCTCCCCATTTTCTCCTTGTCCATATAACATTTATAGTGGTAAAGACATACTTTATTTAAAGTAACAAAACATGTCCTTAAGGGATTCCCCCTCTTCCTTTCTGTCTTGCCCCATGCCTTGTGGTACCCAGAACCCAGGTACAAGGCCCGGACTCACCATTCTGTAACAGCTCCACATCATCCTCGTGAATTCGTTTCATGGTTAACCTCTTAATTGTTAATCCTAAGGATAGGACAGATGTAAAGTCCTTTCAGAATTCCAGACCTTTGGGCCACCCTTTCCCACCCTCTAGCGAACAAGGAAGTGTGTAAACCAGTTCTAGCAAGAAATGTTTCTCCAAGATTCCCTGTGGCCCACGTGTCAGTGTTCTAGTGAAAGAGCAATCTCAGAGCAGCTGTGACCCAGGAAAATGTTGTTGGCAGATGACAAGTAGGGCATGAATCCAGGGTGTCAAACTCCATGGGGTTCCCACACCAATTGGAAAATGAACAAAGGGCATGAGGCAACTAACTAATCTGCAAAAATAAAATATGCATTGTCAGTAAACATAGGAAAAATGTTTAATCTCACTACTGGTAAAAAAAAAAAATAATCAGAACAACAGCAAGCTACTCTTTTCACCTATCAAATTGGTAATGAACGTTAAAGTACTACCCAGGGTTAGCAAATATCTGTAACATGGATACATACATGCAGTACTGGTAACAATGGGAAATGATTGCAACTTTTTAGACGGCAGTTTAAGCACCAAAATCCTTAAAATTGTGCCTACCCTTTGGGCCCAGCAATTCTACTTATTAAGAAATTTGTCTTGGGGCGCCTGGACGGCTCAGTCCATTGAGCATCCAACTTCAGCTCAGATCATGATCTCACACTTCTTGGGTTTGAGCCCCGTGTCCTGCTCTGTGCTGACAGCTCAGAGCCTGAAGCCTGCTTCAGATTCTGTGTCTCCCTCTCTTTCTTCCTGCCCCTCACCTGCTCGTGCTTTCTCTCTCTCAAAAACAAACATTAAGAAAAAAAATTTTTTGAAGAAATTTATCTTAAAATAATCATGGTGGCATGTAGAGATTTAAGCACTGTCTCTCTGCTTATAAAAACAAAAGATGACACAGTCTCAATATTCAAAAATAAGAACTGGTTAAATAGTTTCATAAATCTACCTGTAAAATGGAATTAATATTATGCAGTGATTTAAAAAAAATGTTGAAGGGTATGTAATGGCATGTATTTGTGATAGGCAAGAGAAAAAACAGTATACCAAACTTCATGGTTTTTAAAATGGCTGTGTGTGTGTGTGTGTGTGTGTGTGTGTAGTATATTCTTAGGGGAAAATTCTAGAATGTTAGCAGTGGTTAAATCCAAATGGTAGAATTTCTGGCATTATTTATCTTCTTCTTTTTTGCCAATCTGAATTTTTTTAAGTTTTCTAACACAAACACACACTGTACTGCTATTATAATTTGAAACAAAAATATTTTTGAAAATCCATGGGGTTCCAATGGAAGCAATAGTTGTTTCCTTTTCAAACATGTATGGTTCTTTTCCCCACAAAGCAGAGTGCAGTCAGTGTGGGTGGACCCACACAGAGTGGGGCAAAGGCACAGAGCCTTCTCTTCTTCCTCCAGCCTTTCTAACATGGATTTCTTTTCATGATTATTTATTTATTTTGAGAGAGAGAGAGCTGGTGAACTGTGGAGAGGAAGAGAGAGAGGGAGAGAGAGAATCCCAAGCAGGTTCTGTTCTGTCAGTACAGAGCCAGCATGAGGCTCTATCTCACAAAGAGTGAGATCAGGGCCTGAGCCGAAATCAAGATTCAGATGCTCAACTGACTGAGCCACCCAGGTGCCCCTCTAACATGGACTTTGAGCCTGGGTCACAGGACAGCCTCTCTAATCAGGTCAGAGCTAGGAAAGGAAGTGACCTGTTTCACAGTACCATGGTTCTGGCTTAGCCCTTGTGGAAGGTCAAGGAGGGTCCCTTGCTGAAGACAAGAGGGAAGAGCTGCCAGGAGGAAGCATCTTACCTATGAAGTTGATGGCAGCTTCCCGTAGGAAGGACTGAGGGCTCGTCAGGAAGTCGAAGCTCTGGGACAGAAACTCCCCCACAAGCTGTATTTTTTTTGTGCCTACCTGCGGAGCCAAAGAGGGGTGGTGCTGACCAGGAGCTGGGGGGCGCGGTGCCTGGGAGCACCACTAGAGGTCCCCTCACCCCCCTCACCCTGTCCACAAGCAGCACTGTTCTGTCTTCAGTCAGCTGAGAGAGCTTCAATCTGGAACCTCAGAGATCCCTACCCCAGTGACAGGGCAGACTTTAGCAGGAAGTTCATAAAGAGGATTTTGCTGCTTCATACCAACATGATAAGGGGAAACACAACTGGTGTGGAGCCAGGAGACCCAGGGCTGAATACTGACTCTGACACTGCCTCCAGTTTTCTTTTCTTTTCTTTTCTTTTTTTTTTAAATAGAACTTGTTGGCCAGTTGGCTAACGTACAGTATGTAGTGTGCTCTTGGTTTTGGGGGTAGATTCCCGTGATTCATCCCTTACATACAACACCCAGTGCTCATCCCAACAAGTGCCCTCCTCAATGCCCATCACCAACTTTCCCCTCTTCCCGACCCCCCCCCCCAATCAACCCTCAGTTTGTCCTCTGTATTTAAGAGTCTCTTATGGTTTGCCTCCCTCCCTCTCTGTTTTAAACTATTTTTTCCCCTTCCCTTCCCCCATGGTCTTCTGTTAAGTTTCTCAAGTTCCACATATGAATGAAAACATATGGTATCTGTCTTTCTCTGACTAACTTATTTCACTTAGCATAATACCCTCCAGTTCCATCCATGTTGTTGCAAATGGCCCGATTTCATTCTTTCTCATTGCCAAGTAGTATTCCATTGTATTATACCCCAACTTCTTTATCCATTCATCAGTTGATGGACATTTGGGCTCTTTCCATGATTTGGCTATTGTTGAAAGTGCTGCTATAAACATTGGGGTACATGTGCCCCTATGCATCACCACTCCTGTATCCCTTGGGTAAATTCCTAGCAGTGCTATTGCTGGGTCATAGGGTAGATCTATTTTTAACTTTTTGAGGAATCTCCACACTCTTTTCCAAAGTGGCTGCAACATCACTCATCATCAGGGAAATACAAATCAAAACCACATTGAGATACCACCTCACACCAGTCAGAGTGGCTAAAATTAACTCAGGAAACAACAGATGCTGGTGAGGATGTAGAGAAATGGGAACCCTCTTGGTGGGAATGCAAACTGGCTTCGGCTTTCTGATCTTTAAGAGTGGATATATAAGACCTGCCCATCCTTCACAGAATTGCAAGGCTCCAGTGGGATAATGGATATAAAAGTGCTTTGTAAACCTAAAGTGGTCTACCTATATAAGGCAATAAGCACCCAAGTCCATAATATTAAAATTACTAATGTTAATTCCTAATCTACTTGCTTAGCCCTTAAATATTTACTTTTCAACAAGGATTCCTGACCTCGTCCCTATTCTTGACTTCGTAGGAGCCACAGACCCTAACACCATGACCACTAAAGCCCTGATGACTCCTGCCTGCATCTCTTCCTGCCAAGTGTCACCAGAAAACCTCTGCCCCATTGCCATCTACTACCCTCACATGACCTCCCTAGCCTCTGAAAGCAGACACTGGGATGTTAAGAGAATCAAATATGAAGAACCAAGGACTGGCCTCCCAAATGTGTGTTCTCAGATTTTGCTGATGGTAAAGAATGAGAATTGAGGAAGAAAGAATGTATCTTCTGTCAGCCCTCCCCTCCTTAGCCTCTTAGCCTGCCTTTGGGTTCCTGACATGAGTATTGTGGCCTGGCTTCTCAGAGACTCTCACTCACCAGGTACTTGCACGTTTCTTCCAATACCTGGATGTGATCACTGAGGGTGGTGTGCTGGAATGTCTGTGTGAGTGATGACCAGCCAATCACCTTAGTCCATTCAGTCAGGGCCCCTCCACAGGCCTACGGGATGGAGAGAAGGGGATCCCCAAAGCCTCACTCCTATGGCTCTGCGGAGCCAGGGCAGGAGGCTAAGTGGAAGACCATGAAGGTAGCCCCCAGGGGGCTCAGTTGAGGGTTTGGAGCTGGAATCAGGTAAAACGTGGGACCTTGTTCAGGACATGGGACATAAATAGCTTCAGGGAACAGAACCATATCAGGATGAGATCAACAGCATCCAAAAGAGAGGGTAAAAGTGCTCAGAGCCAGCCCCGAGGATGACACCAAAGATGTGGACAGGAAATGTACAGCCAAGGCTGGGCTCATGAAATAGAGTCAAAGGGAAGGGGGCTCTGCTCTAGCAAAAAAAAGGAGGGGTGGGAATCTGCCAGGACAAAGGTCGCCAGTACCTTGACTACCTCGGTGTTATTATCCTGAATGCTAAGCAGCAGCGGGACTAGAAAACTGTAGATCTCTCTTCGGGTGATGGCTCCCGGCTTGAATTTGTGAACTCGATGCAGCATATGGCCCAGGGCAGAGGTGGCCGAGATCTTCACCAGGTCCCTCTCCTGCCACGAAGAGCAAAACGGAGATGGGCAGCTGTGCTTTCCCTCTGGCCCTGCCTGGCCTGGCTCCCTACTCCCATGTCTCATTTCCACGTCCAAAGTACCCTGATAGCACTGTGTTTACCATGTAAAGGCAACACGGTTTGTGTATCTGAGTAATTCTCTTTAGAGTCCAGAGCTAGTAAGTCCCTCTGTTAAGGCACAGGCTTAGAGAAGCCAAGATCATAGTTTCAGTTCTTCCCTGGGTCACAATGACAGCTTAATTTCTCTTCTAAGGATTTAGCTAAGGATTTGGCTAAAATTTTAGCCAAATTTTTAAAAATACCTATAGCTATCCTAGTTATACTGTGAATAAAATTGTTTAAATCAATATTAGCCTGTACTAATTAACAACGGTCATAAACAGCTAAACTGTACACTTTCAAGAGTATATTCTATGTTAATTGAACAAATGCTTATTGGGTAGCTCTCAGGAGCTAGGCATAGCACCAAATAACAGAGATGTGGTGGGACAAGACAGATAGTCCCTGAACTTGTAGGATTTGGGAAGCAGACATTTTAACAAAATAGATATACATGTTGTTATTTTTTGCACAGTGAACATAATAACAAAACAGATGATTCAGTGTTAGTACTTTAACTAAAAAGTATCACAGGCAGTTTGGCTCAAGATCAGTGATTGAGTACTGCTTCACTTATCCCTTCCTGCCCCAAATCCCTGAAAGAAATAGTAGAGACACGTCTCTTTAAATCCATAATGGTTCTGAAATAGTAGATGGGATCCCCCCTGACAGAGGACTAGAATATCCCTGAAAGACACACAGCAGACAGGATTGGAATTAAAGTTGAAACCACAGTCCAAAGTGTGGGCAAGAACAGATTGCTGGAGGAGGTGGGCATGTTCTGGGAATGCTCCAAGCTTAACAGCTCTGAATGTGAGGAGCAGAAGCGATGCTGGGCAACTGACAGGTGGTCATTTGGAGAGGGGTAGTCCAGGGGCACAGCACAGTGTCTCCTTCCGTGCTGCCCTCCCAGTATCCTCCTTGCTAAATAGCAAGCAGGAGGGAGACATACCACCCCCACAGAGCAGGGAGTGTGCTATCTCGACCAGAGAGAGGGGATGGGGCCCTGTGAGTCTGGCAACACCCAGGAAGAACAGGGAATCCCACAAAGACTGGCTATTGGTGCATCCTACTGTCCACATATCCCTGGACACGTCCCACAGTTACTGAAGCCAGGCTGCAGTCATAGGTATTTCACAGAGGGCTGGCCAAGAGTCAGTAGTGTAAACTTTCCAGAACTCACCACCAAGACTCACCAAATGTTCAGGAAAATCAGGACCACAAGAGAAACAAACAAAAACCTGCACCACCCGAGGATACAATTAATAATACAATGTAGGGGCGCCTGGGTGGCTCAGTCGGTTGGGCGTCCGACTTCGGCTCAGGTCACGATTTCACTGTCCGTGAGTTCGAGCCCCGCGTCGGGCTCTGTGCTGACTGCTCAGAGCCTGGAGCCTGTTTCAGATTCTGTGTCTCCCTCTCTCTCTGCTCCTCCCCCGTTCATGCTCTGTCTCTCTCTGTCTCAAAAATAAATAGATGTTAAAAAAAAATACAATGTAAACAAAACCTTAGAGAAAGTATAGTTGAATCATCCAGAAGATTTTGTAATATCTATCTATATCTATAGATATAGATAGATATATGACATTTTTTAAAGTCCAAACTTTGAAATTATAAATAAATGAGTAAATAAATACAGGTAAAAGTAAAGTAGTGTCTCTATAGAATAATGTAATAGCTATTCAGATACCACACCATCAACTAGAAGAGAAAAATAAAGAGGAAGGACCTGCTTCATAAAAAAATATTAAATAAAAATTCAATAGGTGGGTTGGATAGCAGAATAACCACAGCTAAAGTGTGAGTTAGTAAGAGGAGAATCAGCCCAGAAATTCTTCCAAGGTGGACAAAGAGATGGGAAATATGAAAGAAAAATGAAGAAACACGGAGAATAAATCTAAAGAAATTGCAAACGACAGAACAGAAAGAAGAGAAAAAAAGAGGATATAGCAATAAAATAATAGAAGAAAATTTTACAAATGGTAAAACAACAGAGATTTGCCTAAGTTCCTCTGGCTAGGTGAATCGTAAAAGCAGCACCAGGAACCCAGAACCTATGACCCGAGGGTCAGTGTTCTTTTCATTCTGGCAGGTTGTCATTGTGTACATGATAACCGTTTACTATTTCTTGATTAGACCATAAATCTCAACTTTCCATTCTAGCAATATGGGAGAAAAGATAACCTGATAACCTTATCACTATAAATGCCTTTAAATGCTAGATAATAAATACCCCCAAAATTAAAAAAAAATTTTTTAATGTTTATTTATTTTTCACAGAGAGAGAGAGAGAGAGAGAGAGCATGAGTGGGGGAGGGGCAGAGAGAGAGGGAGACCCAGAATTCAAAGCAGCCTCCAGGCTCTGAGCTGTCAGCACAGAGCCCAATGTGGGGCTCGAACTCAGGAACTGCGAGATCATGACCTGAGCTGAAGTCAGACGCTCAACTGACTGAGCCACCCAGGTGCCCCTACCCCCCTAAATTTTTTTAATGTATAGCTAAGCTTTAAGGAAGTAAGAGAGATTCCCAGAAGCCAAAGATGAAGAGGTTCCTGACGCTCCAGCTACTGTGGGGGTAGGAGGATGCCACCAGTCTCAATAGCTGAGGGGCACATCTGTTCATACCAGCTGGTCTCCCTGGCTGGCCCACAAGGAAACCAGAAACTGGGAAGCAAGCACCCTGGGCAGACAGCTCCAAGAGAAGCCCTCTACTTAATGCATGAAGTTTCTTTTTCTTCCCTTGATTCTGTCATGTCACAGTTCCAAAACAAGCCCCATGGGAGTCTATAGGAGCCAAAACTCTGAGAGAGGGGAAGCTTACTCTCCATCTGAAGGAGCTGAGACCCCAAGAGGATGGATAAGCCCCCATTGCTTTATTTCCTCTGCCATCATGCCACTTGGCCCCGTTGTGGGCACATAGAGGTGCCTGGCACTGCAGAGTAACTAAAGTACCAGCTTTCTTGTGAGACAACTGGAAAAAGGGAGCCCCAAAGAACTGTAAAACCAGGGAGGTCACAGAGAGGGAGGAGCTAGGGAGAGTGACCCTATAAAGTTGTTTATGAACTCCTGTGTTCACTCCATGCATAGATCTGACCCTAAACCACATACCATAGACTTTGAAAACTGAACTACAGGACAGACAACAGTCCAGGTCCCAGGCTGAGATGTGAAATGGATTGGTATTGGTGTAGGCAGTTCAGATTCCTGAGCCTTTGAGTCCTTTTGACAAGGTTCCTAGCATTCTAGGGTTCCTGTGTTATCTGGGAGAAGGGTAGAGTTGTGACTTGTCTCCCCACACTTCACTCCAGAACCAATTTCATAGCAGGGTGCCATTTTTTTTTCCTTCAGTGGCTCTTGGTGAGAGAATGGGTAGATAACTGTGTGCTAGGTCTGTCTGTAATGGAGAATGCACTGGGGACAACCCTATGCATGGCTTCAGGTAGCCAAGTATCCTTTTTGCTACCCTTTGGTGACTTCAGCCTTCTTCCACAGTCCCACAGCCCTGCCCCAGTACCCTCCGCTCAGTTTCCAGGGCTCATCCTCAGTCCCAGCCCATACTGTTTCCAACTGATCCTAGGAACTTTGGCCCGTACATCATTGATGAGTGGACGCAGCTGCTTGGAGATGCTGCAAAATACCACCTTGGTGTTCTGTTGCTTCCCAAAGCAGATGATGTTCCGTAGGCTCTTTACTGCCTGCATTGTCACTCGTGCCTCATTCTTCAGGAAGTCTCGCAAGAATGGAACCTGGCTCTTCAGAGATTCTGACTATTTGGAAGAAGGCAGAGATCACTCACCACCTGAGGATCCTGCAACACCCTAGGGACAGGATTTTTAGAAAACAGTGCCTAAGAAGAACAGACATGGGGAATCTGAGGGCCAGATGTGCCCAGGAAGTAGAAGGCTGGTGTTCACAGGGTTTAGGAGGTCTGATGGCCAGTCTATGTAAGTCTACAAACTGGACGTTGTGCTGTCCTTGGATGAGAGGTTGGGGAATGTACTATGCCCTGGATAACTAAGAGAACCAAGAGGTAAGTCCAATTCTTCAGGGAGAAGAAGAATTGGGCTGAAGAGGTAAGCCCAATTCTTCAGGGAGTAACACTCAATTCCCATTTGGTCCTCCCCACTCTTACTTGTCCTGGGTGCAATGCGAGGTTACTGATTCCACGGAGCCCAACTTCTTTCATAATGATGTTGGGCTCGTTGGTCCACTTGATTAGATTGCCCAAAAAGTCTTGCCCCACAGTCTGAGCCACTGATCGGTGCCAGAGCAGCTGTGGGTATGAGGAGACACAGCTATGGATGGAGAAAAAGTTATAAGTACCCAGTACTCCCTCAGTCCTCCCTCAGATCCCATACTCAGGTAATGTGTGGGTCCAGTTGAGCACAGTGGTAGCTCTGTATACACGGGGTGGAGACTAAGTTTAGGAGGTAGAGGATAATGCTGAAAAGGTTTGAAGTTTGAGTCAGGTGCTAGGATCCATGGATCATTCTGGAGCACAAGCCGCTGGCCCCCTCCTCAGGCTTTCCTGCCTCCTTTAACCAGGCACCTGAAGTGCCAGAGAAGGGACCCCACTTTAAATGACTTAAGATTATCCTTTCTCTTTCTGGGGCTAGTTATTTAACATTTCTGTTAAATGTTCCTCAGCCCAGGATATGAATGGCTCAGGCTGTGGACCTTTCCCCACGCTTCACCTGTGCATAGAAAGTCCTGGCCAGAATCCTCCTGTGATAGTTGGAGCTATAGAGGATGTTCCTGATGAGGTTGAGGATTCGATGCAGGATGGCAGGTTCACAGTTCTTCACAATGCCACTGGGGTGGGACACAGGAAGCCAAGAGTTGCTGGCGGGGGTGGGGGGGGGGGAGGTGGCAAGGGACCAGCATGCATGGAACAGGGAAGACACAAAGGCAGGAGACCAAAGGATTGGGAGGTGGGGAAGGGGCCACTAAAGGCTGGCACTAGAGCAGTACCAGGGTTACTGGGGAAATAGCCTCACCTTGTCAGGTCCATGATCCCTATGTAGTAACACTTGGGGCTGGACAGAAGGTCCCAGCAGTGATGCTGATTTGCATAGACCACCACTCCTTCATATGCAGCTGCCACGAACACCAGCTTCACTACCTCCAAGGCACAACTGAAGGTCACCACCATTGAGTGTGTGAAAAGAAAGGGAGAGAAGGATGAACAAGGCATTATGCCCCGGTCTGCATCCTGTGCTTGCAAACCAGGAGACAGTTTCCTGCTTGGGTAGCTGGGTTCTCCTTTCCTGCTGACAAGAATCAATGGCTCTGTGAAAGCCATTTCCAAATGCCCATCCACTCCCTCAACTCTGGCCCTCATCTAACCACAGAGTCCTATGAAAGAGACTATAGAGATATCTGAGTGCTATGGTTTTCCAATTCTGCTCTCTGGGGCACAGAATGGGGTTAGGATATCTCTTCAACTCCACACCCACCTAATCAGTATGTGGTTTTATTTGGTTTTGGTTTTATTTGTTCTCATTTTATATAAGATTCCATATGGATAGAATGTCCTGAGGTTTAAAAGAAAAAAAAAAAAGCATGACAACCACGTATTTAGGAGTCCAGCCCCCATTTTTGAGATGAGAAAACAGAACTCCCAGTTGTGACTTGTGCAAGACAGCAAAGCTAGTGACAAAGCCAAGTCAAAGGTCATCCAGATTCAAATGCCACAACAGCATGGAGAGAATGACAAAGATGCGGGCTTGCCCTACCACCTACCATCTAGTTGAATCTCTTCATGGGCAGTTATGAATATGGACATGAACTACTGAGTGAATCAGCTGAAGAATGCATACAAGAAGATGATAAATGAGAAGCTTGAAAATATGTGAGAATATTCTAGCACATGTGACCACAGTACGCACACCCGTGTTCTGTCTCCGCTCTTCTGTTCTCTTCCTTGGCATTCCTAGGGGGCGAGCATCCAGTTGTCCAGGGCCCTCTGGAATGGACTAGTCCCAGCTGTCCGTCACAAGGCTGTTGGGCTTACCTAGTAGGATCAAAGGGCTTGCTTTTGCGGCCTGGGCCCTCCTCCCTGTTGTAGACCACCATCTTCTGGGGGACGTTTTGTTCAATCACCCAGTAGAGATGATGCAGTATAGCCAGCAACAGCCGGGGGTAGAGCTCCTGGACAGCCTCCTGGCACAGGGACCCTGACAGCATCTCACACAAAGCACATGTCACCTGGCAGATGGTGGATGAAGACATAAAATGGTCCCACAGCCCCACACACGGAGTCCCACACCCTGCCCTCCCTATCACTGCCCAAAGGGCACAGCTCACTCTGACTCAGGCTTATAAGAAGCATCTAAGAACTGAAAGCCCACCACTCTTCCCTAGGAAAATAAGGGGGCCACACACAGGCAATCTGCTTTCTCTTCACTCTCTTGACATCAGAAACAAAATTGGAAGCAACTCTAACATTTTTAGGAGAAAAGGATTTGGGGAATACTTTGTCCATCCCTGGCAACCAAACCTCTTCTGCCTCTAACCCCCATGCCACACCCCAGGCCCTGGGAAAAGGAGTACCAGCCCCAGAATCAGGAGACAGAGAAAGCTGCTTAGCTTTAAACATCAGTTTCCTTGTCCATAAAATGGGATCAATCCCTGCTCTCTCTGCAACATGCAGTTCTTAGATACACAGGTACCAAGAGGAGGTACAAGTGTAAATTGAATGTACAGTATTAGTGATTGCTCCTCTAAGACCTGCTCCCACCCTGCAGCTCTTGACCTTCAGCTCTGCCCCCAAGTCCCAGAACAGGAAGTCCTCGGCTCCCCTGCCCCCATGCTGACCGCCACAGGCTGGAAGGCCATCTCCCTAGATTCCTCTCTGGAGTGGAGCTTTTCCAGGATGCCTATGAGCAGCTGCAGGACGCTGATTGTGGTCTCTCGCCGGGTGCCAAATGCCTTCCAAAGGGCCAGATTGGTTCTGCGGGACCCAGGGGCAGCTATGTCACAGGCCCTGGTGACCAAGCTCCTAGGATTAGTCTGGTCTTGGGCCTTTGAAGGGCCAGTTCTCAGGGTCTAGACTTGGCCAGAGAACGCAGACAGGAAGTGTGATTGGTGTCAAAGAGAAAGCATCCCAATGCATTGATTTTTGGGCTGGGCTTGGGCTGAGGCAGGGGATGGTGTACTGGGCTGGAGACTGTGTTCCCGGGCCATGAGAGGGATACCTGTCCCAAGGCAGGGTCTTGTTGAGCAGCATGGGCACAACCCTGTGGGTGTTGTTGCCAGCCAGCAAGCACATGGCCCGCATTGTCTCCTCCTTCGTGTTGGGCTCCAGCTGTAAGTTGAGCCGTCCCACAATCCCCTCCACAATTTCTTCAATCTATAGGGAAGAGCCAAAAGAGTCTCAGCAAGTGTTTCCTTGCTACCTTCCCCCTTCCTTCCTACCTACCAACTCCCTGACTCAAGGGGCTACTTGCAATCCTGCCAGTGACTCTTAAGGCAGAATTCTAGGGTGCCAGAGGCTGGACCAGCAGGGGTGACAAAAGGAACTCCAGAAGCTGGCACCGATGTCCACTAGGACAGATGTCTGCCCGCAGCCCAAAGTCCAGAGAGTTACTCCAAGGTTACTCAGGAGACACAAAAGGCTCTAGGAGGGAGACAAAAGCCCTATACACCCTTCAGGGCTTCTTCTCCCCACTGAGATCAATTTGAAATCCCTGAAACTGCAGGAACAGTTGGCATTGGATGTGGGGGTACCATAGACTCTCATCTGGCCCTTAGATTCCTAGTTTATGGCCCGCTGCCAAGTCCATTTTATTATAATACCTCAAGGACACCCTCAGAAGTATCCTTCCATTTCTGGCACCTAGGCCAGGCAAGCCACATAAATGAGTGAAGGCAATAGGTGTCAGGAGATTCAGAGATAGGAAGGTCTAGAGAGCCCGTGCCATATATAAAAGGGACAGTGGCCAAAGAATTGCCCTATGTGACCTCATTTAAAAGTTTTTCTCAGTGAGGCAGGAAATGTGGATTTTTAGGCAAAACCTTCCTGTTTGTACACATTATCCTGAAAGAAAATGTACTCAAAGGTCAGTCATTCCATGAGCTTGCTAGTTTGCAATCCACAACCTTACCTTCACAGAAATCTAAGCCCCCTGACCCCCCCCCTCCCTGGGAATCAGAGTGAATCCCCCCTTCAGTGCTTCCTTGTGCTTCAGCCACTAGGCCCTGCAGCTGCCCACACCACTGCTTGTGGTTGTCTTTCTCTGAAGAACCAGCCCTGAGCTCAGAATTACAGACGTCTGAGCTCAGTGGGACCACAGAGTAAATCCAGCCCAAGCCTACATGTTAGAGGTGAGTGAATTAAGGCCTACGAGGAAAGGGACTTCCCAAGGCCCTTCAGCTGGTTTGAAATAGAGCCAGTAGAGAGCCCAGGCTCCTGGCATGCATGACAGAGCTCCCACCACAGCACCACACTACCTTTATCATATCTCTGCCCCGTTCTTTCATGACAGCACTCATCAGCTGGGCTGCTGCCAGAGACACCGTGGCCTTGCTGTCAGTCAGACCCTCCATGGCCGTCAGCACCAGGTGGGTGAGCTGCATCTCGGTGAAGTACTCTGCAAATGCCTGTAAGGGTGGCATCAGGCCGCCTGCACCCAGGGCCTCCTGTTTGAGGTAGCCTGTGCCATCCTTCCTGGTTGGGGTAGGAGGAGAGACCTTTTCTTGAAAACATGATGTGCTTTTGTCCTAGGCCTGTGCTGTCTGCCTAGCTCCTAGAAGACTCTTTCACTGGGAACAGAGTCTTTGGGAATGGGAGGGAGAAAACACTGACCTCAGATGCACCGAGGGGCTCACAGGTCAGGGGCAGAGTGCTGGGAAAGAAGGGCTGAGACCAAGATCCTTAATGACATGTGTTTGAGGCATGGGCTGAGTCTACAAAAAGCATCATTAGTGTGAAGCAAATGCTTCTGGGGTGACAGGTAAGAAAGAAGGATTAGGACCCATGATGCTTAAGAGGGAGCATACTGTAGCATGTTGAAAAATTTCCCCAAAGTAAAAGTTCACAATCAGCAATGGAATGGGAAAGGGGATGGGATAAAGGAGTCCCACCGCAGGAGTCTATAATATGATGTAGGTTAGAGGCCCAGGCTCTTCCCAGTTTGTCTCTGGCCCTGCCCTCTCACCTTGGCAATCTCAAAGGTGTTGTTATAGAACACGTTGGCGCTATAGACTTCACTCTTGCCCTCTTCTTCCCATAAGCCCTGTTTTTTCCTTTGCATCTCTGAAACAAAGACACCCGACCCCACCCCTCAGACACTCGAAAGGTGTCTTAGGTTCCCCTTAGGTTCCCATCTGCCCAACCCAAATCACCTACTGCACTAAATCAGCTTGGGGAGATGTATATCCCATGGGGAAGGGGAATGGGCTGTAAGATAAGGAAAGGTGAGAGCTAATGTCAAAGGAACCCCCATGTTGCCTGCCTCAGAGCAGAGACAGAATAAGGTCAGAGTATGGTGCTCAGCCAGAGGGGGAGAAACTAATTCAAAAGAACTGTTCCCTGAGTAGCTATTTTGTCCCAAGAGGGTATAGGTAGATGTCTAGGGGCAGGTTCCTCATTGGAAATGAGGTTGCTCAGGTAACTTCCTAGCTCTCACTCTTCCAGAACAGTATGTGGGTGGATGGCCAAACCTAAATGGGAGGGCAGAGCAGAAGTGAAAAGAGGAGATTCTCCCTACGCTTTTGCAGCAGGAGGATACGGTAGAGGTTGTAGACTGCCTGTGAAGACAGGAAGCAGATGTTGTCCACTGGGTCCTGGCAGCGCATGGCCAGCAGCCTTACCAACCACCCCAACCGAGAGAACTTGATCTCCACCTGGAGAGGAGAGCAGGAAGTCACAAGTTATCCCAGCCATTCCCTTAGGCTGAGTTAAAACGAGAGGAGGCGGGGATTCAGGAGAGATATGAAAGGAAAGACTGGGTGAGGTTAACGGGAATGAAATTAGACAGGTGGGTTGTAGCTATTAAAAACTTGTGGGATCATAGTTTTGGAATGACCTTACACTGTCCCTCTTCTTTGCCCCTTGATATTGCACTCATTGTTCAGGCCTAGCTCAAATGTCTCCTCCTCTATGAAGCTTTCCCTTCACTTACACTTCATTTGTGTTTTGATCTTTCATTCCTCCTAGATTTGGTTTGTACTTTCATAATCACCTTCTATTTAAGTTTGTTCTATGCATGCTTCTCTCCCCAGTGGACTATAAGATCCATGAAAATAGAAAAACTGTCTTGGTCATCTATGTATCCACTGTAACGCTTAGCATGGTGCCTGGTGAGTATTCAGCAACTGTTTGTTGAGATAGCTGGAATCAAACTGAACCAAGTGAAATGGAATTGAATTGGTGGTAGGGAAAAAGACAAAGGGAGGAAAGAGAGAAGGTGGGGTGAGGGTGAGTAATTGAGGCTAGGTAATATGTGACCAAGTTTGACATAAGGGTAGAGATGAGGGCCCACGCTCCAGGGCAGGCTCCTGCTCACTCCAAAGTTGTTCCATTTTGCAGTGAAGCCAAGAATACGGGCAGCACACCACATGGCCCGTTCCCTCTCATTGTCGTTCTGGGAATTCAGCCATATGTTCAGATGCTAGAGGAAGAAGAGAATGAAGGGAGAGACCTGTTAAGCTGTATTCTGGAGGGTAGAAATGTAACCTGAACCTGGCTTCTGCACAGGATCAGGACAAGACTTCTGAGAACAGGACTTCTTTTGCTGTCAGGCAGGTTATATGTGGCTCTGGCACCAGAAGCCCTCATACCTCCAGCCCCCAATTTACCTTATCTAAGTGCTAGAAACACCCTCATTTAACACCTCCTTTTTTAAAAAAATTAAATCAGTGGCTCTCAAATTATATTGACTATTATTCATTTCAATGGGGGTCAGTGTCTCCCAGGGTCCCCCAATAATGTTTTCCCAGTCTTCAATAGAAAGAGAACTTGGTAGTAACAAAAAAGAGTCACTATATTCACAGATTCCTAGCTGAATTATGTATAAACCTGCTTGAGAAATATAATTATGGATGATTCCTATTTGAAACATAATATGTCAGTGTATCACTATTGGTAAATTATGGACCCAAAATACCACCAATCCAAAGATGCATTGTCAATCTACAATAATCAATCTGATATTAATGGAACTAAACAAACAGCAATTTATAACTGAAAAAAAGAAGGGTAACAGATGAAAAATCTACAAGCAATGGAAGAGAATACTGATGCTGCAGTGATAAGAAAACAACATTCTTCTTGAAGATTGGAAGAATTCTAGTGGGAGATCTGCAAGTCTTCCTTGCAGCCAGACTCTGATGAAATAGCCCCGTGCCAAGACTGTGGTCTCTAAATACCATTTTTCACTAAGAGGAATCATTGGTCATTGAAGAAACAGTTTATCCCAGGAATGAGACAGGAAATATACAAGATAATATACTGGAGAGCAAGGAAGCCATGAAAGACTATTGGCGTTATATTAGAGGGATTCAGGAGCTAACCTGAAGAGGCTCCCATTGACCAAAGAAGGGACAATTTAAGCATCCATAAGAATAATAGTTGTAATTGATCAAAACATATGAAGCATTTAAAAATCCATTTTAGGGGCGCCTGGGTGGCTCAGTCGGTTGAGCGTCCGACTTCGGCTCAGGTTATGATTTCGCAGTCTGTGAGTTTGAGCCCGGTGTTGGGCTCTGTGCTGACAGCTCAGAGCCTGGAGCCTGCTTCGGATTCTGTGTCTCCCTCTCTCTCTGCCCCTCCCCTGCTCATGCTCTGTCTCTCTCTGTTAAAAATAAAATAAACATTAAAAAAATTTTTTTAATTCATTTTAAATTTATATGATACTAGAGAAATAACCCTCACTAGTTATCTTTGGATGACTAGGAAATAAATACTTACATTACCTTGACAGCTAATGAAGGGAAACCAGCATTTATCTTGTCTTTCCTATATGAGCTATACCTCAAAGTAACCAAACAGCTTATAAAGTCGATTTCTCTTTATAGAAGAATTCCAGGTAAAAATAAATAAGGAATGACAGAATTACAGTGTCATCATTTTGCAAAAATAATAGAAGTATATTGACTCAGTGGACTACTACATAGCAATAAAAAAATGATCTGATGCTACATGTAACAACATGAGTGAATCTCACAGATAAAATGTTGAAGCAAAATGATATAGACACAAAAAAGTACATACTATAAAATTTCATTTATGTGAAGTTTAAAGAACAAGCTAAACTAATCTATGGTGATAGAAGTCAGAATAGTGGCTATCAGTGGTTATTCACTGGGAGAGGAAACTTTTGGGGGTCTTGGACATGTTCTATATCCTGATCTGATATTTACACAGATACATACATATATATACAAACATATATACATATATACATGTACATGTATATATGTATATATGTAAGAATGTATCTAAGTGTACACTTAAGACTTGTACACTTTATCATAGCAAGTGATATCTCAATAACAAGGTCTTTTTTTTTTTAAAGAATGTCACCAGTTCTCAGCCATTAGTGAATCTAAGCAGTGATCATCAAAAGCTCTAAACACCACAAGACATCATGTGGCTGTTGATAGAAGAAGACAACACTACTTGTGAAGTAAGCTTGCCAAAAATTGATCAGGTTCATGATCTAGATCCAACAATTACAATTAGAATCTAACAGATTCTAGGTCTCGCAATTTACAGGACAGATTTAGAGGAGTTTATTAAGTGGCCCCCAAAAGATGTAATTAGTACAACCCAGAATGTGGAAAATTCAGAGAACAAATGACTAGGTTTCTTCAACAAATAAATTTCAAGGAAAAAAATGATTGAAGGGCAATATATAGATTAAAAGAATTAAGAGACAGGGGCGCATGGTGGCTCAGTTGGTTAAGCGTCCAACTTCGGCTCAGGTCATGGTCTCATGTGGTTCATGGGTTCCAGCCCCATGTTGGGCTCTGTGCTGACAGTGTGGAGCCTGGAGCCTAGAGCCTGCTTCAGATTCTGTGTCTCCCTCTCTCTCTCACCCTCCCCCACACACACTCTCTCTCTCTCTCTCTCAAAAATAAATAAACATTAAAAAAAATAAAAGAGACAAACCAACTGATTGGGATGTGTGAATGTTTAATGACACCAAGAAATGAAATTACTTTCTTTCATCAGTGTTTTATAGTTTTCAGAGTACAGGCCTTTCACCTCCTTGGTTAAGTTTTTTCCTAAATATTTTATTATTTTTACTGCAATTGTAAGTGAGATTGTTTACTTAATTTCTCTTTCTGCTACTTTGTTATTAGTATATAGAAATGCAACTGATTTCTGTATATTAATTTTGCGTCCTGTAATTTTGCTGAATTCATTTATCAGTTCTAGTATTTTATTTTGGTGAGGTCTTTAAGGGTTTCCATATATAGTATCATTTCATCTGCAAATAGTGAAAATTTTACTTCTTCCTTCCCAAATTGGATGCTTTTTATTTCTTTTTCCTCTCTGCTGTGGCTAGGACTTCCAATACTATGTTGGATAAAAGTGGTGCGGGTGGATATCCTTGTCTCGTTCCTGATCTTAGAGGGAAAGCTTTCAGTTTGTTACCACGGAGTAATGTTAGCTGTGGATTTTCATGTATGGCCTTTATTATATTGAGGTATGTTCCCTGTAAATCTACTTTGTTGAGAGTTTTTATCATGAATGAGTTTGTGCTTTGTCATATGCTTTTTCTGCATCTATTAAGAGGATCATATGGTTTTATCCTTCCTTTTATAAATTAAATCTTGCCATTTGCAACAACATGGATAGAGCTAGAGAGTATTATGCTAAGTGAAATAAGTCAGAGAAAGACAAATACTATATGATTTCACTCATATGTGGAATTTTAAAAACAAAATAAACAAAAGGGAAAAAAAGAGAGAGGGAGGCAAACCAAGAAACACACTGATGGTTACCAGAGGGGAGGTGGATACAGAGATGGGTAAAACAGGTGATGAGGATTAAGGAGTGCATTTGCTGTGAAGAGCACTGGGTGTTGTATGGAAGTGTTGAATCACTATATTGTTCACCTAAAACTAATACTATACTGTGTGTTAACTAATTGGAATTTGTTTTATTTTATTTTAAAGTGTATTTATTTATTCTGAGAGAGAGAGAGGGAGAAAAGGGGAGGGTCAGAGAGAAAGAGAATCCCAAGAAGGCTTCTCACTGACAGCTCAGAGCCTGATATGGGGCTTAAACATACGAACTGTGAGATCATGACCTGAGCTGAAACCAAGAGTTGGACGCTTAACTGACTGAACCATCCAGGAGCCCCTAACTGGAACTTAAATAAAAACTTTTAAAAAATTGAAATAAGGGGCACCTGGGTGGCTCAGTTGATTGAATGTCCAACTTCAGCTCAGGTCATGATCTCACGGCTTGTGAGTTCGAGTCCCGCATCAGGCTCTGTGCTGACAGTGTGGAGCCTGGAGCCTGCTTCAGATTCTGTGTCTCCCTCTCTCTCTGCCCCTCCCCCACTCACGCTCTGTCTCTTTCTCTCTCTCTCACTCAAAAACAAATAAACATTAAAAATAAATAAATAAACATTTAAAAATTGAAATCAGTCTCCCAGAAATAATATATTCTAATCAGAAGAGCACCCTTTGAGGGCACCTGGGTGGCTCAGTTGGTTAAGCATCCAACTTCGGCCCAAGTCACGATCTCATGGTTTGTGGGTTCGAGCCCAGCATCAGGCTGTGTGCTGACAGCTCAGAGCCTGGAGCCTTCTTCAGATTCTGTGTCTCCCTCTCTCTCTGCCCCTCCCTTGCTCATGCTCTATCTCTCAAAAATAAATAAACATTAAAAAGAATAAGAACAACAACAACAACAACACCCTTTGGAAATTTCAAAGGAGTCAGACCTTGTGGTATATAATAAAAAGGATACATTGCCTTTCAAACTTATCAAACAAATTGATTTTTTTTTCATTTCTTTGAGTTGCTAAGTATCATAGTAACTTTGTAGCTATCCTGCTGGATTACAAACAAAAACTCTGTGTGGTGGAATGGAGAGATGAATTTACACTAAAATGAAGTAGACTCATTCTGATTTATATGTAATGCACTAACGACACCAAAATGGAAGAAGCTAAGTGAATGCCAGTTATTCTTAAGCAATTTTATGGCCACTAACAGATGTTTCCATAATGTACTTCTCCAAAGTTCCAACAGGGCACATTCTAAAGAATACATCTTGCATGAATTATCTTTTACATAAATGTGTAATTAGCAAGGTTTAACAATGCATATGATTGAACCCTGCGGCATGATCTGTACTTGGCAATATTGTCAACTCAAATTACTGTGATTCTTGTGATATTAATTAGGTGATAAATAAGCAAAGTGTTGCTAGGGAAAAGAAAGTTTTCTATCCGAAAAAAAAAAAAGTAAAATCATGTAAAAAGTATGTCTTTGACCATAAAGGAATTAGACCAGAAATCAATAACCACAAGAGAATAGAAAATTCTCCAAACATTTGGAAATAACACACTTCTAAATAATCCATTGGCCAAAGAGGAAGTTTTGAGAGAGATTACAAAATATTTTGAACTGAAATGATATTGGAGGTATATATTAAAATGTACAGGATGCTGCGAAAGTAGTGCTTAGAGGGAAATTTAGAAAACTAAATGTTTATAGTAAAAAAGGAGAAAAGGGGCACCTGGGTGGCTCAGTCAGTTAAGCGGCCAACTTCGGCTCAGGTCATGATCTCGCGGTCCATGAGTTTGAGCCCCGCGTCAGGCTCTGTGCTGACAGCTCAGAGCCTGGAGCCTGTTTCAGATTCTGTGTTTCCCTCTCTCTGACCCTCCCCCGTTCATGCTCTGTCTCTCTCTGTCTCAAAAATAAATAAACGTTAAAAAAATTTTTTAAAAATAAAAAAGGAGAAAGGGGTGACTGAAGTGGCTCATACACTGGATTTCTGTACCATCTCCACTGCAGGAGGAAGTATAGGTGGCCTGATCCTTAGCCTCCAAGTGTCCCCTTCCTTCCCAGCAGTTGAAGTCCTGGGTTCCCTTCTTCCTGGAGGTATATTTTAGAGGATTGCTGGGAAGATGACTCACCTCGTTTCACAAATACAACTAGATAACACTCACCTCAGTGTAAATAACCTAGAAAATGACCTGAAGGCTGGCAGAACAAACTCCACAACTAAATGTAGAGAAGAGGGTAGGAAGGGGAGAGAGGTGGTGAGGAGCTAAACAGAGCTGGGGGACTGTCTGCCAAGAGGCTCACAGGCACAGGCAGGGGAGAGAAATAGTCTATCGATCTGGGAAGCCCACACAGTGAAGACAAATCCCTTTAACATTTGGCTATGAAAACCAGAGGGGCCAAATTTCATCGGTTCTTACTGATGAATCCAGCAGACTCAAAACCTGGAATTTTATACATCAGCAGGCTTGGCTCTGGGAGAGCTGAGAGGGTGAGAGGAAACTGAGTCCCTGCCCTTAAAGAGACAGCACAAAAAAACAGCCCTTCAGAGATACAGCATAGAAGGAGCAGTTTGAAAAACATCTGGGGCATATGGCAGGGAAAGTTGTTTACTAATCTCAAATTATGTCCTGGAGGGACAGAGATTGTTGGGAAGCTCCTCCAAGAATAAAAAGGAGCTGGCAGGTGCCCATGCCCCAGCATAAACACACAGCCATCTGTGGGGACCAAGGCAGCACCAAATCTCTACCTAACTTGCTAATACCATGAATCCTACACTGCCCCTCTCACATCTGCAGATCCATCCTCTCCAGCCAGGCCTGCCCTAGTCCCTGCACCGTGGGACCCCTCCCCCAGAGGACCAGCACACAAACCTTGCTAACACTACACTTCCTGTCCCAAAACACATTGCAGATCCACCTCCAATATGCTCTTTCCCTGAGCCTATCCAAAGCAGAGCCACAAGCCTAGCAGTGTGCAAGCAGCCCCAACAGGGACCACCACCACTCCAAAGTGACTCCTGCCCTAGGAAGAGGGAAAGATAACCAGACACACCAATCAAACTACTATCCCAGCAATGGGTTGGGGGCTAATGGTTAGCCCATCTAACTACAGGCCCTGCTCACCAATAAAACGTTCTTAGGGACAACCCAGGGAAAGTGCCTTGCAGTTTGGTGCTATTGTATTTCTGGAAAATGCCTGCTCTGACTCAGCTGAAGCCCAAGTTGGCCCCAGACTGATACACTGACCACACAGGGACCAAACTCTGCCTTCAACAAGCAAAGAAAGCCACTGCAGATGATTGGATTGAAGGCAAGAGTGACTCAGCCACAATAGTCGGGTGCACACATCACACATAGGAGACACCCTTGAAGCACCAGGTTCTGGTGAACAGGAGATGTTGCACCTCAGGGCACTACAGGACCTCTTCTTCACAAGACTACTACTTTCAAGAGCAGGAGATGTAGCTGACTTTCCTAACACAGAAACAGACACAGCGAGTTATATACAAATGAGGAGACAGAGAAATATGTCCCAAATTAAAGAACAGGGCATAATTACAGAAAGAGACCAAAGAAAAATGGAGATAGGTAATATGCCTGATAGAGAATTTAAAGTAATGCTCATAAAGATACTCACTAGACTTGAGAAAAGAGTGGAAGACATCAGTGAGACCTTTCATAAAGAAATAAAAAAGAAGTAATTAGAGATGAATAACACAATAGATGAAATTAAAAATACACTAGAGTGTATTTAATAGCAGAGTAGGGGAAGCAGAATAAAATTGGTGACCTGGAGGACAGAATGATGAAAAATAATCAGTACAAATGGGTAAGAGGGGAAAAAAATTATACAAAATGAAAATAGAATAAAGGAACTCAGTAACAACATCAAGTGTAATAACATTTGTATTATAGTAATCTCAGAAAGAAAAGAGAGAGAAAGGGGGGAAGAAAATTCATTTGAATAAATTAATAGCTGAAAACTTACCAAATCCGGGGAAAGAAACAGAAATCCAGATCAAGGAGGCACAGAGATCCCTCAACAAAATCAACCCAAGGAGGACACACCAAGATACATAGTAATTAAAATGGCAAAAGTAGTGGTAAAGAGAGAATTTTTAAAACAGCAATAGACAAGAAAAGTAACATACAAGGGAAACCCTATAAAGCTATCAGAGTAGTTTTCAGCAGAAACTTTGCAGGCCAGAAGGAAGTGGCATGATATATTAAAAATGCTGAGAGGAAAAGATCTGCAGCCAAGAATGCTCTATCCAGCAAGGCTATCATTCAGAATAGAAGGAGAGATCATTTTCCAGACAAAAAAAAGTTAAAGGAATTCATGACCACTAAACCAGCCCCACAAGAAATGTTAAAGTAGACTCTTTGAGTGAAAAGGACAGATCATAAGTAAGATCAAGAAAAGTAAGAAACACAAAAGCTGTAAAAATAAGTATATTTGAAAAAAAGAGTATATCTGTAAATCAGTCAAGGGACTCACAAAATAAAAGGATGCTAAATATGACACCATACACCTAAAGCATGGTGGGGAAAGCAGTAAAGAATAGGTTCAAACTTAAGCAACTAACAACTTAATATAGACTGCTATATGCAGATGTTATATACAAATCTAATGGTAACCACAAATCAAAAACCAGTAATAGATATGCAAAAATAAGGAGAAAAGAATCCAAGTATACCACTAAAGAAAGCCAACTTATTATGAGAGAAGAAAACAAAAGAAAGGAACAGAGAAGAACTACAAAAACAACCATAAAACAAGTAACAAATGACAATAAGTACATAACTATCAATAATTACTTTGAATATAAATGAACTAAGTGCTCCAATCAAAGATATAAGGTGATAGAATGGTTAAAAAAACAAGAGTAGGGGCGCCTGGGTGGCTCAGTCGGTTGGGCCCCCGACTTTAGCTCAGGTCATGATTTCGCGGTCTGTGAGTTCAAGCCCCGCGTCGGGCTCTGTGCCGACAGCTCAGAGCCTGGAGCCTGCTTCGGATTCTGTGTCTCCCTCTCTCTCTGACTCTCCCCCGTTCATGCTGTGTCACTCTCTGTCTCAAAAATAAATAAACGTTAAAAATAAAATTAAAAAAAAAAAAAAAAACAAGAGCAATCTGCATGCTGCCTATAGGAGGCTCGAGACTCATTTCAGACCTAAAGACACATGCAGATACAGACTGAAAGTGAAAAGATGGAGAAACATTTATTATGTAAATGGATGTGAAACAAAAGCCAGAGTAGCATATTCATATTGTACAAATTAGACTCTTTTATGTGTGTGTGTGTGTGCGTGCGCACGCACAAAATAGACTTTAAAACAAAGATTGTAACAAGAGGCAAAGAAGGACACTATATAATCACAAAGGGGACAATCCAACAAGAAGATATAACAATTGTAAATAGTCATGTACCCAACATGAAAACACCCAAATACATAAAACTGTTAATAACAAACATAAAGGAAGTAATCACTAGTAATACAATAATAGTAGGGAACCTTAACACCCCACATATATCAATGAACAGATCATCCAAACACAAAATCAACAAGGAAACAATGGCTTTGAATGACACACTGGACAAGATGGATTTAATAGATATATTCAGAACATTCCAGGGGCACTTGGGTGGCTCAGTCAGTTAAGCGTCTGACTTCAGCTCAGGTAATGATCTCACAGTTCATGAGTTTGAGCCCCACATCAGGCTCTGCACTGACAGTGAGGAGTCTGCTTGGATCCTCTGTCTCCCTTTTTCTCTGTCCCTCCCCTGCTTGTGCACACGCTCTCTCTCAAAAATAAATAAACATTTTTAAAAAGAACATTCCATCCTAAAACATAAGAATACACATTCTTTTCAAGTGCACATTGAACATTCCCCAGAATAGATAACATATTAGGCCACCAAATAAGCGTGAACAAATTCAAAAAGATTGAAGTCATACCATGCATCTTTTCTGACTGTAATGCAACCTCAAGAAAAAATCTGGAAAGAGCACAAATACATGGAATTTAAATAACATGCTACTAAACAATGAATGATTCAACCAAGAAATCACAGAGAAAATCAGTAAACACATGGAGACAAATGAAAATGAAAACACAATGGCCCAAAATCTTTGGGATGCAGCAAAAACTATTCTAAGAGGGAAATTTATATCAATACAGACCTACCTCAAGAAGCAAGAAAAAAAATCTCAAATAAACAACGTAACCTTACACCTAAATAAGCTAGAAAAAGAACAAACCAAGCCCCAAAACCAGTAGAGGGAAGGAACTATAAAGATTAGAGTAGAAATAAATGAAATATATAAAAAAACAAACAAACAGTAGAACAGATCAGTGAAACCAGGATCTAGCTCTTTGACAAGATCAACAAAATTGATCAACTTTTAACCAGATTCATCAAAAAAAATTTTTAATGTTTTTCAATTTAAGTTTTAGTTAGCATACAGTGCAATGTTGGTTTCAGGAGTAAAATTCAGTGATTCATCACTTACATACAACACACAGTGCTCATCACAACAAGTGCCCTCCTTAATACCCATCACCCATCCAGCCCATCTTCTACCCACCTCCCTCCATCAACCCTCAGTTTGTTCTCTATCATTAAGAGTCTCTTAGGAGTGCCTTGGTGGCTCAGTCAGTTGAGCATCTGACTTCGGCTCAGGTCATGATCTCACAGCTCGTGAGTTCAAGCCCCATGTTGGGCTCTGTGCTGACAGCTCAGAGCCTGGAGTCCGCTTCGGATTCTGTGTCTCCCTCTCTCTGCCCCTAACCCACTCGCATTCTGTCTCTGTCTCTCTCAAAAAACACATTAAAAAAATCTTTTTTAAAAAAGAGTCTTTGTGGTTTGTTTCCCTCTTCTCTCTTCCCTCCTTTCCACGTGTTCATCTGTGTTGTTTCTGAAATTACACACGAGTGAAATCATATGCTATTTGTCTTTACCTGATTGACTTATTTCACTTAGCATAATACATTCAAGGTCCATCCATGTCTTTGCAAATGGCAAAATTTCATTCTTTTTGATGGTTGAGTAATATTCCATTGTGTGTGTGTGTGTGTGTGTGTGTGTGTGTACACCACATCTTCTTTATCCATTCATCAATTGATGGAAATTTGGGCTCTCTCCATAGTTTGGCTACTGTTGATAATGCTGCTATAAACATTGGGGTGCACGTACACCTTCGAATCTGTATATTTTTGTATGCTTTGGGTAAAAAACTAATAGTGCAATTGTTAGATCATAGGGTATTTCTATTTTTAGTTTTTTGAGGAAAAAATTTTTTAAGAGAGAGAACTCAAACAAAATCAGAGGAGAAATAACAACCAACACCACAGAAATACAAAGGACTGTAAAAGAATATTATGAAAAATTATATGCCAACAAATTGGACACCTTAGAAGAAATGGATAAATTCCTAGAAACATGTAACTCCCAAAACTGAATCAGGAAGAAACAGAAAATTTGAACAGACCAATTACCAGCAATGATATTGAATCAGTAATCAAAAACCCCTAACAAATGAAAGTCCAGGCCAAATGGCCTCACAGGTGAATTCTACCAAACATTTAAAGAAAATATTCCAAAAAATAGAAGAGAAAGGAAAATTTCCAAATTTATTACATGAGGCCAGCATTACAGATACCAAAACTACTACAAAAAAAAAAAAAGAAAAAGAACTACAGGCCAGTATCTCTGAATATAGATGCAAAGATCCTCAACAAATATTAGCAAACTGAATCCAGCAATACATTGAAAAAAATCATTCACTATGATTAAGTGGGATTTAGTCCCATGATGCAAGGATGGTTCAATATTTGCAAAAACATGTTTTCAATAAGACACATTTATTCAGCATCATGATCAGACAATTACATTTAGCAATCAGCAGCATGAGTACAAAAAAAATCTACATTAAAACCCTTTGTTTTGAATCCTTTTACTTTCCACAGAACAGAAACTAAGATAACCTGTTATACAATTAGTCACAAATACAGTCCTTGAGTTTTTTGTCCATACACATGAATTTGTCTAAAGCATGTCTGCTTTATAGCAGCTAGGCCCTGCCATCACTATGTTTGGCTGAGTTCACAAATCTGTTGTAACCTGTAGCTTCCTTGTCACTTCTCTGGCTCTCCTCTCCTGCTAAGCTTTGTTTCCTGGAAGTAATTAAAACCTCTGCCACTATCATAGCTACTGCTGCTGCTGGAACCACCATAGCCACCTTGGTTTTGTGGTTTGGCAAAGTATTGGCCTCCACCACCACAGGGGCCAGAGCTTCTGCCTCCAAAACTTCCTCCTTTCATGGGTCCAAAAGTTGAAGACTGATTGTTGCAATTGCCAAAATCATTATAGCTTCCACCACCTCCAAAGTTGCTTCTATCATTACCAAATCCATTATAGCCATCCCCACTGCCACCATATCCACCACCACCTCGACTGCCACCAAAGCCACCTCACCCATAACGTTGTCATTCCCACCAAAACCACCTCCACAACCACCACCAAAGTTTCCAGAACTACTCTGACCTCTTTGGCTGGATGAAGCACTAGCCACCTCTTGCTTAGATAGAGCTTCCCTTACTTCACAGTTGTGGCCATTCACAATATGGTATTTTTGAATGACAATCTTGTCTACAGGGTCATGGTCATCAAACGTTACAAAAGCAAAGCCTCTCTCTTTGCCACTGCTTCAGTCAGTCATGATTTCAATCACTTCAATTTTCCGATACTGTTCAAAATAATCTTAGATGATGTTCTTCAGTGTCTTCTTTAATGCCACCCACAAAAATCTTTTTCACAGTTAAGTGGGCACCAGGTCTTTGAGAATCTTCTCTTGAGACAGCCTTCTTTGGTTCTACAACTCTTCCATCCACCTTGTGTGGCCTCACATTCATGGCCGCATCCACCTCTTCCACAGTGGCATATGTGACAAACCCAAAGCTTCTGGAGCTCTTGGTGTTTGGGCCTCTCCTTACCACACAGTCCATAAGTGTTCCCAATGCTCAAAATGGCTCCTCAGACACTCATCAGCTGTTTCAAAGCTCAAACCTCTGGTGAAAATCTTCTGCAGCTGTTCAGGCTCTTTGGGAGACTGACTTAGATATGGTGGTGGTGGGGGGGTGGGGAGACTTCAACAATGCTTACTCCCAATATTTGCAAATTAATCAGTGTGATACACACATCAACAAGAAAAAGGATAAAAACCATATGATCATTTCAATAGATGCAGACAAAGCATTTGACAAAGTATAACATCCATTCATGACAAAAACCTTCAACAAAGTAGGTTTAGAGGGAACATATGTCAACATAATAAAGACCATAATTGAAAAACCCACGGCTGGGGCGCCTGGGTGGCGCAGTCGGTTAAGCATCCGACTTCAGCCAGGTCACGATCTCGCGGTCCGTGAGTTCGAGCCCCGCGTCAGGCTCTGGGCTGATGGCTCGGAGCCTGGAGCCTGTTTCCGATTCTGTGTCTCCCTCTCTCTCTCTGCCCCTCCCCCGTTCAAGCTCTGTCTCTCTCTGTCCCAAAAATAAATTAAAAACGTTGAAAAAAAAAAATTAAAAAAAAAAAAAAAAGAAAGAAAAACCCACGGCTAACATCATATGCAATGGTAAAAAACTAGGAGTTTTCCCTTAACGTCAGAAACAAGACAAGGATGTCTGCTCTCACCACTTTCATTCAACATAACTACTAGATGTCATAGCGACAACAATCAGACAAAAAAAAAAAAAAGGAATAAAAGGCATCCAAACTGGTAAGGAAGAAATAAAAGTTTCACTATTTGCAGATGACATGATACTGTATATAGAAAACCCTTGAGACTCTACCAAAAAAAAAAAACCCTACTAGAACTGATAAATGAATCCAGTAAGGCTGCAGAATACAAAATCAATGTACAGAAATCCATTGCATTTGTATACACTAACAATGAAGCATCAGAAGGAGAAATTAAGAAAAACTCACATTTACAATTGCACCAAAAATAATAAAATACCTAAGAATAAACTTATCCAAGGAGGTAAAAGACCTGTACTCTGAAAACTATAAAATACAGATGAAAGAAATTAAAAACAACACAAACATATGGAAAGATATTCTATGCTTATGTATTGGAAGAACCAACATTGTTAAAATGTCCATACTACTCAAAGCAATCTATAGATTTAATGCAATCCCTATCAAACACTAACAGCATTTTTCACAGAACTAAAACAAAGAATCCTAAAATTTGTATCAAACCACAAAAGATGCCAAATAGCCAAAGCATGCTTGAAAAAGAAAAATAAAAATTGAAGTATCTTAATTTCAGATTTCAAGTTATACTACAAAGCTGTAGTTATCAAAACAGTATGGTACAGGCACAAAAATAGACACATAGATCAACAAAAGAGAATAGAAAGCCCAGAGATAAGCCCACAATTATACAGTTAATTAATCTTTGACGAAGGAGAAAAGAATGTGCAATAGGGAAAAGATAGTCTTTTCAACAAATGGTATTGGGAAAACTGGAGAGCAATGTGGAAAAGAATGAAACTGGACCACTTTCTTATACCATATATAAAAATAAACTCAAAATGGGTTAAGGACCTAAATGTGAGACCTGAATCATAAAAATCCTAGAAAAGAGTACTAGTAGTAATGTCTCTGACGTCAGCTATTACAATATTTTTCTAGATATGTCTCCTGAGGCAATGGAAACCAAAGCAAAATTAAACTATTGGGACTATACCAACAAAACAAAACAAAACAAAACAAAAATAAAAAACAAAACAAGCTTCTCCACAGCAAAGGAAACAATCAACAAAACTAAAAGGCAACTTGTGGAATGGGAGAAGACATTTGCAAATTACATATCTGATAAAAGGTTAGTCTCCAAAATTTATAAAGAACTTATACAACTTGATACATACAAAAGACAAATAATCTAATGAAAACTGGGCAGAAGACATGAATAGACATTTCCCCAAAGAAAACATGCAGATGGCCAACAGACACATGAAAAGATGCTCAAATCACTCATCATTAGTGAAATGCAACTTAAAACTACGAAGAGATATTACCTCACACCTGTCAAAATGACTCAAATCAGAAAGACAAGGGGTGCCTGGGTGGCTCAGTCAATTAAGTATCCAACTTGGGCTCAGGTCATGATCTCACAATTCCTGAGTTTGAGCCCCTCATCGGCTCTATGCTGACAGCTCAGGGCCTGGAGCCTGCTTTGGATTCTGTGTCTCCCTCTCTCTGCCTCTCACCTGCTCATTCTCTCTCTCTCAAAAATAAATACATATTTTTAAAAATTAAAAAAAAAAGACTAGAGACAACAAGTGTTGGTGAGGAAAGGAACTCTCAAGTACTGTTGGTAGGAATGCAAATGGGGGTAGCCACTGTGGGAAACAATATGAAGATTCCTCAAAAAATTAAAACTAGAACTAACCTACAATCCAGTAATTACGACTGGGTATTTACCCCCAAATTACAAAAACACTAATGCAAAAGGATATATACACCCTTATATTTATTACAGTATTATTTACAATAGCCAAATTATGGACATAGCCCAAGTGTCCATCAATAGATGAGTGGATATAGAAAATGTACGTGTATATGTATATGTATAGGTATATGTATATGTATGTGTGTATACACACACACACACACACACACAATGAAATATTATTCAGCTGTAAAAAAGAATGAAATCTTACTATTTGTAACAACATGGATGATCTAGAGTGTATAATACTAACCAAATTAAGTCAGTCAGAGAAAGGTAAATACCGTATGATTTCACTCATACATGGACTTTAAGAAACAAAATTAGCAAAGGAAAAAAAGAGAGATAAACCAAATAACAGACTCTTAGCTATAGAGAACAAACAGATGCACACCAGAGGAGAGGTGAGTGGGGGGATGGGTGAAACAAGTGAAGGGAATTAAGAGTATACTTCTCTTGATGAGAACTGAGTAACATATAGAAGTGAATCACTATATTGTATACCTGAAACTATTATAACAATGTATGATAACTATACTAAGTTAAAATAAAATCAAAAGGAGAAAGGTTTCAAATTAAAAATCTAAGTTTCTACTTTAAAAAAACCTAGATAAAGTGAAATAAATTCAAAGCTAACAGAAGGAAGAAAATACTACAGATAATAGCATCAAAGAATAAAATCATAAACAAAAACATAAAGATATGAAGAAAATTAATAGAGAAAAAATGAAACAAAAAGTGGTTCTTCAAGGAGGGCAATAAAACTGATAAACTTCTAGAAAGATGGACAGAAGTAAAAAGAGAAAAGGCACAATAATGAAAGAAAGTTCACATTAAGAGCATAATAAGAGAATATTACAAACAACTCTCACATAAATTCAATAATTTAGATGAAATGGAAATGGACCAATTTTTCAAAAACTAAAACTCCCAAAAATGAAACAGATAACCTGAATAGTCCAAAACTATTTTTTAAATTGAATGCATAGTTTAAATACTTCCCCAAAAAAGAAATCTCCAGGTCAAGATGTTTTCAATGGTGAATTCTACCAAATACTTAAAAAGGAAATAACATAGATTATACATAGTCTCTTCCATAAGATAGAAGAAGATGCACTACCTAGCTCATTTTATGAGGCCAATCTTAAATTGATGACAAAATCAGACAAAGACAACAAAAAAGGAAAACCATAAGTCTGTCCCTCAGGAACATAGATACAAAAATTCTCAACAAAATATTAGCAAATTAAATCCAACAAAATATAAAAAAAATAATACACCATGACAAAATGCAATTTATTCTGGGAACACAAGACTGTTTCAACATTTGAAAATCAATCTAACCTTCTATATTAATAGTCTAAAGAAGAAAATCAACATGATCATATCAATTGATACAGAAAGAGAATTTCACAGAATTCAGCATCTATTCATATTAAAATTTTTCAGCAAACTAGGAACAGAAGCAAACTTCCTAACCTCATAAATGGCACCTACAAAAAAATCTATAGCAAATATCATACTTAGTAGTGTATAACTGAATGCCTTCCCACCAAGACTAGGAATAAGGCAAGGATGTCTACTCTTAGCACTCCTATTCAATGTCATACTGGAAGTCTTAGCTAGTGCAATAAGGCATGAAAGTGAAATACAAGGTATAAGATTTGAAATGAAGAAATAAAATTGTGCCTATTTGTAAACAAGATGATTTCTACATAGAGAACTCCAAGGAATCCATATACCAAAAAAGTTCTAGAATACAAGTCAGTATTCAAAACTCAACTGAATTTCTATATGCTAACAATGAACAATTGAAAACTAAAAAATTTAAATAGTTGCAATTACAGTATCTCCTCAGAATGAAATACTTAGGTATATACAGGTTCTTCATGCTGAAAACTACAAAATGCTAGTGAATGAAAAAGAAGATCTAATAAATGAAGAGACATAACATGTTCATGGATTAGAAGACTCAACATAATAAAGCTTTCAATTTTTCCCAATGAATCTATAGATGTAATGCAACTCTATAAAAATCCAGCAGGATGTTTTATAGATATAGACAAGTTGATTCTAAATTAATATGCAAAGGAAAAAGAAGAAAGAGAAATTAGATTATACAATTTTAAGACTTACTCTGAAGCTAGATTAATCAAGACAGTGTGGTATTGGTAAAGGAATAGACACAGAAGTTAATAGAACAGAATACAGAGTCCAAAAATAGATCTATGCAAATATGGCCAATTGATTGTGACAAACGTGTAAAGGCAATTCAATATATAAAGGATAGCATTAGAAGAACTGAACTTTCATGTGCAAAAAAAATTGAACTTCAACCTAAAGCTCATACATTATACAAAAATTAATTCAAAATGGGTCATAGATTTAAAGTAAAATGTAAAACTAAAAAGCTGTTAGAAGAAAACATGGAAGAAAATATTCATGACCTAGTTCTTAGACATGACACCAGTCATGATTCCACAGAGAAAAAAATATAAAATGGACATCATCAAAATTTAGAACTTTTTGGGGCGCCTGGGTGGCTCAGTCGGTTAAGCGTCCGACTTGGCTCAGGTCACGATCTCATGGTCCGTGAGTCTGAGCCCCGCGTCGGGCTCTGGGCTGATGGCTCAGAGCCTGGAGCCTGCTTCCGATTCTGTGTCTCCCTCTCTCTCTGCCCCTCCCCCGTTCATGCTCTGTCTCTCTCTGTCTCAAAAATAAATAAACGTTAAAAAAAATTTTTTTTTAATTTAGAATTTTTGCTCTGTGAAAGACCCTGTCAAGAGAATGAAAAGACAAGCTACACATAGCAAACCATAGATATGACAAGGGACTTTTATCTAAAATATATAAACAACTCTCAAAACTCAACAGTAAGAAAACAATCCCATTAGAAAATGGGCAAAAGACATGAACTGACATTTCATCAAAGATGTATATAGCAAATATGCACATGAAAATATGTTCAACATCATTAGCCATAAGGGAAACATAAATTAAAACCACAGTGAGGTAAAATTTAAAAATTATACCAAGGATTTTATTTTCCAGCAAGGATGGGAAGAAACTAGACATCTCATACATTGTTGGTAAAAACATAAAATGGTTCAGTCACTCTGAGAAATAGTTTGGTAATTTTCTGATAAGACTAAACATGTACTCACCATGACTCAGCAATTACACTCTGGAATATTTATCCCAAACAGTGAAAATGTATATTCACACAAAAGACTGTACATGAATATTTACAGGAGTTTTTTTCATAATTGTCAAAAACTGGAAACTACCCAAATGTCTTTCAATGGGTGAACGGCTAAACAAACTCTAGTATCCATACCATGGAATACTACTCAGCAATAAAAAGGAATAAACTAATGATGCAGACAACTTAAAGGATCTTAAGAGCATTAAGCTAAATGAAAGAAACCAATCTCATAAAATTTTATATACTGTTTGATTCCACGTGCTTAACATCCTCAAAATGACAAAATTACAGATATGGAAAACAGATTAATGGTTTCCAGGGAACAGGGACAAAGCGGGAGAAGATGTGACTATAAAGGGGCAGTACAAGAGTTTCTTTTAGTGAGGGAACATCGTATATCATGATGGTGGTGGTGGTGGTTTCACAATTTATACGTGAGATTAAATCTCATAGAACACACAAATAAGTATGTGTAAAAACTGGCCAAAACTGAGTAACGTCTGTAGCCAAGCAGTAATATACCGACAATTCCCTGGTTTTGATAGTTATTGCTGTAATATACGATGTCACCATTAGGGGAAGCAGGGTAAAGCATTCAAGGGACTATATGTACTATTTTTTTGCTACTTCCAATGAATCAACAATCATTGCAAAATAAAGTTAAGAAGAAAACTAGCAGTAGGGCGCCTGGGTGGCTCAGGCGTTTAAGCATCCCAGTTTGGCTCAGGTCAGGCTCAGGTCATGTTCTCAGTTCACAAGTTCCAGTCCCATGTTGGGCTTTGTGCTGACAGCTCAGAGCTTGGAGCCTGCTTCAGATTCTGTGTCTCCCTCTCTCTCTCTGCCTTTCCCCCTCTTGCATTCTGTGTGTGTGTGTGTGTGTGTGTGTGTGTGTGTGTGTGTCTCAAAAATAAATAATCATTTAAAATTTTTTTAAAAAGAAGAAAGCTAACAGCAAAATGATTGGAAACAGCCCAATGTCTGTCCATAGGGAACTGGCTGAGTAAATTATGGTACATCCACACAATGTATAAAACCACAAAGAAAATAAGGACTGTATCTGTGAACTGATTGTGGATAAGAGAAAAAAGTAAGATCCAGAGCAGTAGATAAAATGTGCTACCTACAGCACAAGAAAGGCAGGAAAATAATAATAATATATCATAAACACAGGTTTGCTTATTTTCACAATAAGAAAGACAGGAAGGTCAAACCAGAAGCCATTAAAAATGGTTATCTACAGGGGATAAGTGGGAATGAGGTTAAGAGAATCAGAGTAGGAGCAAGAATTCTTTGCATGAAACATTATAAAGTTTTAAGTTTTATTCTCTTCAATTAAATAAAAGAAAGGAAGCCCTAAAATTTAACACAAACAAGTTTAAATTATCCCAATTTGATAATATAATCATATAGAAAATAATTATTTCAAGTAGCTTTTGAGCACAATAGTCTGACTATATTCCTTAGTGATCTATATTTTGACAACAAAAGAAACTACAAAGAAATTTTGAGCCTCATGTGGTAGCTGGGGAACAGGATATTAGGAGAAGGCCAAAATATGATGACAATAGTATAAAGTAAATCAAATCAATTAAAAGACAAAATTTATTTTTTATTTTTATTTTTTAAATATAATTTATTGTCAAGTTAGCTAACATACAGTGTATACAGTGTGCTCTTGGCCCAGTGCTCATCCCAACAAATGCCCTCCTCAATGCCCATCACCCATTTGCCCCACTCCCCTATTCCCCCCATCAACCTTCAGTTTGTTCTCTGTATTTAAGAGTCTCTTATGGTTTGCCTTCCTCTCTGTTTGAAACTATTTTTCCCCCATTCCTTCCCCCATGGTCCTCTGTTAAGTTTCTCAAATTCCACATGTGAGTGAAAACATGATATCAAAAGACAAACAAATTTTAAATGAGCAGATGAGCCAAGCACTTTGTAAACATTATCTCATTCAGTTATCAAAATGACTATGTTAACTACTGTCATCCCATTTTCCAGGAGAAAACTGAGGCAGATGGAAGTTAAATAATTCCCCAAGGCTATACTGTTAAGAGCAGAATCAGAATCTGGAATTGCAGCGTATGGCAGTCAAGAGCCCATGCTTTTAACCTTTAGCTCCCATGAGGGAGCAGAGGGAGCTGAGAAAGATGACCACAGCAATGACTGAAGGGGAAGAAAGAAAAAGGAAAAGATGTCCTCCAAAGAGCAGACCAATGTTATCTGGATCCTAGCTCTGGTTATCCTTTCCCTAAAAGGTCTGAATCCAACCTTCATCCTCAGACCTCTTACTTTTCCCCCCAACTGTTCTGCTGTTCTATTCCCAACTGTACTGCGTTGATAGAGTCCCCCCCAAATTCATGTGCACCCAGAACATCAGAATGTGACCTCGTTTGGAAAATAGTCACTGGCAGATGAACTCAAGTAAAGGTGAGTGCATATTGGATTTGGATTTGGATAGGCCCTAATCTTATGACTCCTGTCCTTATTAAGAAGAAAAGACAGAGAAACATACACACACACACACACACACACACACACACACACACACATCCTCCTGCACCCCACAGATACCCTGTGAAAATGGAAGCAGAGATTGTAATGGTAGGTCTATAAACCAAGGGACACCATGGGCCACCAGGAATCACCAAAAGCTAGGAGGGATGCATGGAACAGGTTGTCCCTCAGAGCCTCCAGTGGAAACCAACCCTGCTGATACCTTGATTTTGGACTTCCAGCCTTTACAACTGTGAAAGAATATATTTCTGTTGTTTGAAGCTACTCAGTTGTGGTACTTTGTTATGGCAGCCCTAGAAAACCAATACACCAACTTCAGGGGCTCCTTCCCACTGACCTCCAAACAGTACTGGATCTGAGAAGGCATCTCAACAATAAGTGTCTCCATTAGCCTTAGGAGGGATTGAAGGGTCTCCATGAGCAAATCCTGAGGGAGAAAAGAGAGATCTCAAAGACTTGCTGAGATATCAGTCCCATCCCTCCTTCTAAACTTAGCTCAGTGCTCCAGCTCTCCCAGGAAGCCTTCCTTGAGAAGTTCTGCTCCGCAAGTTTCCCCCTAACATTTCAAGTGCCACTTGCCCATTACTAACTTGAAGAAATTTTTCTGTTGTTTTCAGCAGAGCACAAATATCTGCTTGATACGCGGTTTGTCCTAGTGGATGGGGAGATCCCAGCTTGCCCCAAACATGGGGAAATCCTGTCAAAACCTTCCCTCTCTAACCAGAGCTACACTGAATAAGGCCTCATGGGGGTACAAGCATAGGAAACCGACCTCAGCTTTCTCTGTATGTACCAGTCCTTCCTTCATAACATAAATAAATATGAACTGACAAAGAAGGACCACCAGACATCTGATGAAAAGGCCCAACTAAACAAATAGACCAAATGGTCCTAAAGAAAACCAAACTAATTCAGTAAGTAATAGAAACCTTTATTTTTAAAAATTCTTATTAATATCCTCAAAAAAAAAGAAGCAGGAGATTGTGGTATCAGTAAAACAAGAACAATCAGTCAAAATAAAGGAGTAATCAGAGAACATGAAAGAATTCCTAGGAACTAAACATATAAATGCAAATTGGAAAACTGAATCCCTCTTCCTTCCTTCAAGGAAACACTACAGACCCTGTGGGAAATGGACTCAGCTCTCTTGCTGACTCTCTGAACTTATTTACCCATGGGCCTTTAGTAAAATCACGTTTGAAACCTTCCCGTCTGGTTTCAATTGTACAACAGTAAAAGGTAAAGAATTGAGTGTCCGTGTCTGGGCCAGAATATTAAAGTTGTGACAGTGGCAATCAATGAGTGCTCTCAAGAAGGAAGTACTTTTCATGAGTAGTGTTCAGACTATATGACCTAGTAATCTCTGATGATTATCATGTTTTTATCAAAGAGGTCCTTACATATAACTGCTGAACTTATACTTCTCATCCTCTCAAAAGTAAAAAATAAAAACAAAGAGACAAACATCAAAGAGTTAATTACTTCAGTGGCCTGGGCTTCCTGGGAACTGGATGCCTCCTTCTGCAAATCCTCTGTGGATGGCAGGCATAGCACACTCTGAAAGCACGTTTGGAGTAGCTCTGTTCTTTCTTCCACCTCTGTGAGGGGATGGAGCTTCCTAAGATCCATGAGGAAGGAGCAAAAATGTAACCAGAGAGTAATGGCCAGGAATAACAGCTGAGGAAAATAAGAGAGAGATGGTGGAGACAGAGGGAGAGGTGGGAGAAAGAAGATACCAAAAGAAAAGGTAACCAAAAGAAGAAAAGGAGGAAACAGTAAGAAAAGTTTTAAAATGCCAGGAATATGGAAAGAAAAGGATAAAGGGAAAGAGGAACTATTACAGAAAAGGGTACTAATATTTGGGGATGATATATTACTGTTTGGTTCCCCGGGTATTTTGAGGGAATGGGGGAGGCAGTCAATGATGGAGATGGAGGTGTTTAGTCAGGGACATCCCTGTGAGCAGAAGAAAGACTGGACCAGAAACAACAGCAAGTGCCTATGGAAGATGGGAGAGGTGGTCTCTGCCACATGCTCCAAAATTCCTATCCAAAAAATCTTGGTAAAAAGAGGTGGCATACATTGTCCAACAGATGTCTACAACTGCCTGGGGCCCCCATACTAAAAGCAGAGAAGAAAATAAGGTGGGGATAGATTAGGGAATAAAGAACTGAAATCCATTCAGAGGAAGGAGGACAGAATGGCTGGAACATTGTTACCTGAAGTTAGTGATGAAGTTCATTGCCCTCTGCCTAATGGAACTGGAGATGGAATTCAATGGCTCCTCCCTGATTAACTCCTGTAACACACCCACCCCAATCCCCCACCCCAGAGAACAAGACGATGTGAATATATCTTTCTTGCCTTCCTCCCCCTCCTCCCACCCAGGCTGTATTCACAGGAAACTGGGACCTAGAATTTTCAGAGACTTCCAAAGACTCTGAAGGATAGCACATCTCTCCTACTCCCAACCATACCTTCCCCACAGCACTCACCCCTACCTTGAGAATGGGAATGGGAACAATAAGGTAGGAAAAAACAACCAGAAAATCTGGACTTTTATCCTCCAGGCCTAGTCTAGGAGCATTGCCAATGGTTTCCATGAATGAGGACCCATCCTCCCTCCTCTGTGCATTTCTACCTCCATCCTCCTGAGTTGTACTTACCATCATAAAGGTTACAATTTCTATTTTCTGAGGGAACTTGAATTGAAAGGCCATGGGCTGGCTGCTCAAGATGTTTATTAGCTTGGTCAGGGCATCCAGGTACTCCAACGTCAGGTTCTTATCCTGAACCAACCAGTATACTCAGAGATTTCCAAGGTAGGAATGATCCTGGGGCAAGGGAAAACTACCTACACAAAATCTGGGAGATGAGGTGCTAAGGCTTCCTTAGGCTAAAACCCTGCATCTTCCTTCTGAGGGCAGCTTAGGAAAGCAAAGCTCCCAAATCTTCCATGTCTCTTAAGTTATTGTCTTTTTACCAAATAAGTTCTTCCGAAGGATGTCTAGTTGGATGGTAAATGAATAGGGAATGGGAAAGGCTTCTTTTCCTACCCTAGGGATATATGCTCTGAACAAATGGCAAAGGCAGAAAAATTATTTGGGGCTCCCTCTTACTTCCCCTGAAACAACTGTGATCGCCCCACCCCCGAGTTCCATTCAAGGCCAGGCATCATTTTCTTGGAGCGGAAGGGCCAAAAAAGGCAGGGATGGGACACTGGAGAAGTAGAGAAAGCAGGAAGTACCTTTTCTACAATACAGTTGCGGTAGTGTTGCAGGACCATGGCCAGGATGTCATCTAAATGCATGAAGATGGCTCCCTTGCTCTCTGAAATAATCTTGCTATAGCTTAAGTAGATGATGTTACAGACCAGCCCCCATTCCCTTTGCTGATGTTCCTGTAGGGGGAAGGGGGAAACTTGCCTTCTCTTCATCTTATCCTCCTTGGCTGATGGGGAAATGGAGGTTCAGAGAGGAATGGATTGCCTGCATGACACGGAAGGGAAGATGGGGCTGTGGAATGGTGAACAGCTGGGAGGAAGGTGGTGCAGCTGGTGATACCAGGGCCTGATTCACGGCATAAAGGAGCACGGGAAAGGGACAAGAGGATGAAACTTCCCCACAGTTGGCCAGAGGGAAATAGAAACATTTATAGGTGGGTCAGCACACCTCAGAGAAGTGGGGAGTCTGGGGTGACAGGGATGCCTTGGAAGGCTTTGTGTGGGAGGTTGGCAGAGCTCCCAGGAATGCCATCACCTTCATCAGTTTGAGGATGGATGATGAGTTCTTTTCAGTGAGTATAGCACTATATGCTTGCAGTTGGTCCAGGGTTACCTTCAGATGTTTCATGGACACGATACTGAGCGCCACAGCAATGCCCTGTAATAGGGATAGCCTCAACCTCATGCCACAGCTCAAAGTGAGCCAGAACTTTATGTTCTCCCAGAACTATAGATTTAGAGAGAGAAAGAGAGAGGAATGGGAAAGAAAATAAATGGAAGGAAAATTTGGTTCCTCTGATTCAAATTACTTAAAATCAAGGGGGAGAACCAAAGTCCATACAAGAAATAATTTAAGAAGCAAATTACAAGAAACAGACTCTTAACTATAGAGAACAAACTGATGGTTATCAGAGTGGAGGTGGGTGGGAGGATGGGGGAAATAAGGGATGGGGATTAGAGAGTGCAGTTATCATGATGGGGGAAAAAAGAACTCTAAAAGATGATTGATAGATAGATAGATAGATAGATAGATGATAGATAGATAGATAGACAGATGATAGAGTGGCACAGAGTTTATCAAAATTCAGGAGTCCTCATTTTTGTATTTTTCATACTAATTGACAACATCCAGAAAAGCTCTTCCTGAATATCATGGAGCAGAGGAACACCCCCCACACACACCCTGCCATAATATTTGTGAACTGTGGGCCCTCATATGTACATGAATTCATTTGTGGATTCAGTAGAGTTTTGGTGCCTAAGGCATGGGGGTGGGGAAGCAAATTAACTCAGATTATGAAAAATTAGAGTCACAGATTTACAAAATCTTGGGATTATCAAATCCAACATTGCAGAACAGAGAATACTTACATGCACTAGTAATTCAGAGAAGGGTGGTGAGGAGGGAGCAAAGGGGAAGAACAAATCCAAGGCACATTATTGACAGGATTGGATGGATAATCAGAGAAGAAACAGAAGAGAGAGACAACTAACAGACAGTGCAAATATTTCTAACCCTGAATAACAGGAAACAGCAGTAACTGACCAATAATGGGAAGGTGGAAAAGGGGGGCCTGTCTAGAGTTGGGGAGAGAGGAATGAGGAACGTCCTGCATGTGTTTTGTAGGACATAGTAGAAGGACAACTAAGTGAAAATGCTATCAGTGGTTAGTGGATCTGGGAACAGATGACTGAGTGGGAGACAAGAGCAAGGGAAACTTGGGGATTCTATAATTCCTGCCAGGAACAGCATTTAATTTAAATCCCTCTGCCTCATAACAGGCCCTTTGACTTAAATGTCAGCCAAGTGTCTTCCAGAGCTTATTCAACAAGGATATCTGGGCACAGAGCTAAAGGAACATCTAACACAGACAAGCAGGTGCCAGCTATTTGCCAACTGGCTTGTTTATGCAGGACAGGCCACCGTTAAGATTCTGCAGTAGAGGAGGCAGAGTGACAGGGACCTGGGGACAGTTACAGTTGCTCCAGGACACAGATCTTCAAGAAAGGATGAAGTATTAGTGGGACTTACAGACTTTCGACCTCCAAGTAGATGAAGGGAAAATTTTGCCTAGTTGTGAAGCAGGGACTAGTTGAAAATCAGAAAGGGGGTTTATTCTGTCCCTCTTCTTATGCCATCCCTTATCCATGGCTTCCAGTCATCCTGGTCATTCTTCTTCATCATCATCATCATCATCATCATCCATCATCATCTTCTTCATCACTGACATCATCAGAGTATTTACTGCTTAGTTTTTACCAAACTTAACACATGCTATCTCACTGATCCTAACCCTAAAGATTTGAGGTAAATATTACCAATCCTATTTTACAGAAAGGGACAATATAATTGTTCCCTAACGTAGCCATCCAGCTCAGATCTGAGCTCCAGATCTACATGGCTACTGAACATCTCCACCTGGCTATACCAAGGGCACCCTTTTCTCTCCTGATCAAAAACTGAATGCATCATCTTCCTCCCCATTTTGCCCTCCATTCCTGGTTTCAGTGAAGGATACTATTATCCTCCCAGCTGACCATGCCAGAAACCCAGGAAACATCCTGAACATCCTCTTCCCTCTTATCTTTATCCTTTGTATCCAGTCTGTCCCCAGGTGGCAGCAGAGGGGTCATTTTCACTTTCCGTCAAAGAATTCTGCATTCCAGTCCCACCACACGACTAACAGTTCTATAGACATGCCCCCAAAAGTTCTTGCTCCTGAGTCTTGTCTTGGAATATTATGTCAAGTGAGAATACCCACTTCACTCCTTCTCCTAATCTAGACCCAACTAGCCCAAGTCCCCACCACCCCACACAGCCACTGTATGTCTCTGTGACCACTCATGTAAGGCTATTCTGTGTAGTCAGCTGTTTTCTTCCTATATGTGTCTGTCTCTTCAACGATACTGTTTGCATCTTGGGTTTGGTAAATACCTGATGATATAGTCATGATGATGGTGGATGCTCTGAGAATCTGGCAGGGAAGAGACATTGGAGAGGGGAGGCCTGAGAACATGGGTACCAACTCTACCAGTAACCAACACCTAGAGAGTGCTTGTGTGCCAGGCATTGTTCTAGGAGCTTTTATATATTTAATCCTTAAAACCATCCTTTGACACACATACTCTGTGGTATTCCCACCAAAATACATAATCTAAACCTAATCATGAAGAAATATGAGACAAACCAAAAATGCCATATATTCTACAAAATAAATGGTCTATACATTTAAAATGTCACGACTGCCTTTTGCATCTTTCCCAGACCCACGCCCTGTGGAAAGATTCTCTTCCCCCTTTGCCCCCTGTCTGGGCTACATCTGGCAGGAGGCTTCTTGGAAATTGACACATCATCCCTAGGTACAAAGGAATCAGATTTCAGGAAGATCAATTCAAATATTTGTTTGTCATTTAAAGGAATTTCAAGAAAGTTGTTACAGCAAATACTTGGCACACAGGAAGAGACAAGCGACACGCACTCAGAGACTCAGAAAAAACTTTCTTTCACACCAGTGCCAGCCCAGCAGAGTCCTCTCCAAAGGTTGAGCCCCCCAGCCCGGGTGCTAGCCTACTTTTATGCCTGACCAGCTTTCAGGGCTGAATGAGTGCCCAATTTGCCCTTTAAAACCATCTCACCCAGAGGAGGGAGGAAGATGGCGACGTAGGAGGACACTGGGCTCACCGCGTCCTGCTGATCACTCAGATTCCACCCACACCTGCCTAAATAACCCAAAAAACCACCAGAAGACTAGCAGAACAGAGTCTCCAGAGCCAAGCATAGACGAGGCAACCACAGCTCGGATTGAAGAGGCCCACAGAATTGGGTAGGAAGGGCAGAGAGGTGATGCGCGCTACACGGACTGGAGGGAGGGAGCTGGGGCTGAGGGGCAGCCCACCGGCCAAGCAGAGCCCCCGAGTCTGGCTTGCAAAAGTGGAGGGGCCAGACGGAGTGTGTTCTGACAGCAAGCGGGGCTTAACATCTGGAAGGTTATAAGTTAACAGCTCTGCTCAGAGAGCGGGAGGGCTGGAGGACAACGGGAGGGAGAGTTGTTGAGCCCCAGACGACAGAGCTCAGCTTGGTGGGGAACAAAGGCACTCGCCAGCGCCATCTCCCTCGCCCATCCCCCAGCCAAAATCCCAAAGGGAACCAGTTCCTGCCAGGGAACTTGCTTGCACCGCGCAAACACCCAATGCTGTGCTTCTGTGGATCCATCCCTCCTGCGGGTCTGACTCCCTCCCAGTGCCACAGGGCCCCTCCTGAAGTGGATCACTGAAGGAAAAGTGAGCTGAGCCTGCCCCTCCTACCCCTGTGCACCTTGCTGATCTACCTCAGCTAATACGCCAGATCCCCAACACCACAAGCCTGGCAGTGTGCAAGTAGCCCAAATGGGCCACGCCACCCCACAGTGAATCCTGCTCCTAGGAGAGGGGAAGAGAAGGTACACACCAGTCTGACTGTGGCCCCAGCAGTGGGCTGGGGGCAGACATTAGGTCTGACTGCAGCCCCGCCCACCAACACAAGTTTTTCAAGAGACCACAGGGGAAGTGCCCTGCAGTTCCACACCACTCCAGGGACTGTTCAAAATAATGAAACGGAAGAATTCCCCTCAAAAGAATCTCCAGGAAATAGTGACAGCTAACGAACTGATCAAAAACAATTTAAACAATATAACAGAAAGTGAATTTAGAATAATAGTCATAAAATTAATTGCTGGGCTTGAAAACAGTATAGAAGACAGCAGAGAATCTATTGCTACAGAGATCAAGGGACTAAGGAACAGCCAGGAGGAGCTAAAAAATGCTATTAATGAGCAGCAAAATAAAATGGAGGCAACCACAGCTCGGATTGAAGAGGCAGAAGAGAGAATAAGTGAACTAGAAGATAAAATTATGGAAAAAGAAGAAGCTGAGAAAAAGAGAGATAAAAAAAATCCACGAGTATGAGGGGAAAATTAGAGAACTAAGTGATGCACTAAAGAGAAATAATCTACGCATAATTGGTATTCCAGAGGAGGAAGAGAGAGGGAAAGGTGCTGAAGGTGTACTTGAAGAAATAATAGCTGAGAACTTCCCTGATCTGGGGAAGGAAAAAGGCATTGAAATCCAAGAGCACAGAGAACTCCATTCAGATGTAACTTGAATCGATCTTCTGCACGACATATCATAGTGAAACTGGCAAAATACAAGGATAAGAGAAAATTCTGAAAGCAGCTAGGGATAAACGTGCTCTAACATATAAAGGGAGACCAATAAGACTCGTGATGGACCTCTCAACTGAAACTTGGCAGGCCAGAAAGGAATGTCAGGAAATCTTCAATGTGATGAACAGAAAAAATATGCAGCCGAGAATCCTTTATCCAGCAAGTCTGTCATTTAGAATAGAAGGAGAGATAAAGGTCTTCCCAAACAAACAAAAACTGAAGGAATTCGTCACCACTAAACCAGCCCTACAAGAGATCCTAAGGGGGATCCTTTGAGACAAAGTACCAGAGACATCGCTACAAGCATGAAACCTACAGACATCACAATGACTCTGAACCCATATCTTTCTATAATAACACTGAATGTAGGGGCGCCTGGGTGGCTCAGTTGGTTGAGCGTCCGACATCTCAGGTCATGATCTCGCGGACTGTGAGTTCAAGCCCCACATCGGGCTCTGTGCTGACAGCTCAGAGCCTGGAGCCTGCTTCAGATTCTGTGTCTCCCTCTCTCTCTGTCCCTCCCCTGCTCACATTCTGTCTCTCTCTCTCTCTCTCTCTCTCTCTCAAAAATAAATAAAGATTTAAAAAAATTAAAAAAAAAATAACACTGAATGTAAATGGACTAAATGCACCAACCAAAAGACATAGGGTATCATAATGGATAAAAAAACAAGACCCATCTATTTGCTGTCTACGAGAGACTCACATTAGACCTGAGGACACCTTCAGATTGAAAGTGAGGGGATGGAAAACTATTTATCATGCTACTGGAAGTCAAAAGAAAGCTGGAGTAGCCATACTTCTATCAGACAAACTACACTTTAAATTAAAGGCTGTAACAAGAGATGAAGAAGGGCATTATATAATAATTACAGGGTCTATCCATCAGGAAGAGCTAACAATTATAAATGTCTATGCGCTGAATATGGGAGCCCCCAAATATATAAAACAATTACTCACAAACATAAGCAACCTTATTGATAAGAATGTAGTAATTGCAGGGGACTTTAATACCCCACTTACAACAATGGATATATCATCTAGACACATGGTCAATAAAGAAACAAGGGCCCTGAATGATACATTGGATCACATGGACTTGACATATATATTTAGAACTCTGCATCCCAAAGCAACAGAATATACTTTCTTCTCGAGTGCACATGGAACATTCTCCAAGATAGATCACATACTGGGTCACAAAACAGCCCTTCATAAGTATACAAGAATTGAGATCATACCATGCATACTTTCAGACCACAATGCTATGAAGCTTGAAATCAACCACAGGAAAAAGTCTGGAAAACCTCCAAAAACGTGGAGGTTAAAGAACACCCTACTAAAGAATGAATGGGTCAACCAGGCAATTAGAGAAGAAATTTAAAAATATATGGAAACAAATGAAAATGAAAATACAACAATCCAAATGCTTTGGGATGCAGCGAAGGCAGTCCTGAGAGGAAAATACATTGCAATCCAGGCCTATCTCAAGAAACAAGAAAAATCCCAAATACAAAATCTAACAGCACACCTAAAGGAAATAGAAGCAGAACAGCAAAGACACCCTAAACCCAGCAGAAGAGAAATAATAAAGATCAAAGCAGAAATAAACAATATAGAATCTAAAAAAAACCGTAGAGCAGATCAACGAAACCAAGAGTTGGTTTTTTGAAAAAATAAACAAAATTGATAAACCTCTAGCCAGGCTTCTCAAAAAGAAAAGGGAGATGACCCAAGTAGATAAAATCATGAATGAAAATGGAATTATTACAACCAATCCCTCAGAAATACAAGGAATATCAGGGAATTCTATGAATTCAATATCAGGGAATACTATGAAAAATTATATGCCAACAAACTGGACAACCTGGAAGAAATGGACAAATTCCTAAAAACCCACACACTTCCAAAAATCAATCAGGAGGAAATAGAAAGCTTGAACAGACTCATAACCAGCGAAGAAATTGAATCAGTTATCAAAAATCTCCCAACAAATAAGAGTCCAGGACCAGATGGCTTCCCAGGGGAGTTCTACCAGACGTTTAAAGTAGAGATAATACCTATCCTTCTCAAGCTATTCCAAAAAATAGAAAGGGAAGGAAAACTTCCAGACTCATTCTATGAAGCCAGTATTACTTTGATTCCTAAACCAGACAGAGACCCAGTAAAAAAGAGAACTACAGGCCAATATCCCTGATGAATATGGATGCAAAAATTCTCAATAAGATACTAGCAAATCGAATTCAACAGCATATAAAAAGAATTATTCACCATGACCAGGTGGGATTCATTCCTGGGATGCAGGGCTGGTTCAACATTCGCAAATCAATCAACGTGATACATCACATGAATAAAAGAAAAGATAAGAACCATATGATCCTGTCAATCGATGCAGAAAAAGCATTTGACAAAATTCAGCATCCTTTCTTAATAAAAACACTTGAGAAAGTCGGGATAGAAGGAACATACTTAAACATCATAAAAGCCATTTATGAAAAGCCCACAGCTAACATCATCCTCAATGGGGAAAAACTGAGAGCTTTTTCCCTGAGATCAGGAACATGACAGGGATGTCCAGTCTCACCGCTGTTGTTTAACATAGTGTTGGAAGTTCTAGCATCAGCAATCAGACAACAAAAGGAAATCAAAGGCATCAAAATTGGCGAAGATGAAGTTAAGCTTTCACTTTTTGCAGATGACATGAAGCAACAGAATGCTTCAATGCTTCAATAATGAAGCAACAGAAAGACAAATAAACTGATCCCATTCACAATTGCACCAAGAAGCATAAAATACCTAGGAATAAATCTAACCAAAGATGTAAAAGATCTGTATGCTGAAAACTATAGAAAGTTTATGAAGGAAATTGAAGAAGATATAAAGAAATGGAAAAACATTCCATGCTCATTGGTTGGAAGAATAAATATTGTCAAAATGTCAATACTACCCAAAGCTATCTACACATTCAATGCAATCCCAATCAAAATTGCACCAGCATTCTTCTCGAAGCTAGAACAAGCAATCCTAAAATTCATATGGAGCCACAAAAGGCCCCAAATAGCCAAAATAATTTTGAAGAAGAAGACCAAAGCAGGAGGCATCACAATCCCAGACTTTAGCCTCTACTACAAAGCTGTAATCATCAAGACAGCATGGTATTGGCATAAAAACAGACACATAGACCAATGGAATAGAATAGAAACCCCAGAAATAGATCCACAAAAGTATGGCCAACTAATCTTTGACAAAGCAGGAAAGAACATCCAATGGAAAAAAGACAGTCTCTAACAAATGGTGCTGGAAGAACTGGACAGCAACATGCAGAAGGTTGAAACTAGACCACTTTCTCACACCATCCACAAAAATAAACTCAAAATGGATAAAGGACCTGAATGTGAGACAGGAAACCATCAAAACCCTAGAGGAGAAAGCAGGAAAAGACCTCTCTGACCTCAGCCGTAGCAATCTCTTACTTGACACATCCCCAAAGGCAAGGGAATTAAAAGCAAAAATGAACTATTGGGACCTCATGAAGATAAAAAGCTTCTGCACAGCAAAGGAAACAATCAACAAAACTAAAAGGCAACCAACGAAATAGGAAAAGATATTTGCAAATGACATATCAGACAAAGGGCTAGTATCCAAAATCTATAAAGAGCTCGCCAACCTCCACACCCAAAAAACAAATAATCCAGTGAAGAAATGGGCAGAAAACATGAATAGACACTTCTCTAAAGAAGACATCCGGATGGCCAACAGGCACATGAAAAGATGCTCAATGTCGCTCCTCATCAGGGAAATACAAATCAAAACCACACTCAGATATCACCTCATGCCAGTCAGAGTGGCCAAAATGAACAAATCAGAAGACTATAGATGCTGGAGAGGATGTGGAGAAACGGGAACCCTCTTGCACTGTTGGTGGGAATGCAAACTGGTGCAGCCACTCTGGAAGACAGTGTGGAGGTTCCTCAGAAAATTCAAAATAGACCTACCCTATGACCCAGCAGTAGCACTGCTGGGAATTTACCCAAGGGATACAGGAGTACTGATGCATAGGGGCACATGTACCCCAATGTTTATAGCAGCACTCTCAACAATAGCCAAATTATGGAAAGAGCCTGAATGTCCATCAACTGATGAATGGATAAAGAAATTGTGGTTTATATACAATGGAGTACTACGTGGCAATGAGAAAGAATGAAATATGGCCCTTTGTAGCAATGTGGATGGAACTGGAGAGTGTTATGCTAAGTGAAATAAGCCATAGAGAGAAAGCCAGATACCATATGTTTTCACTCTTATGTGGATCCTGAGAAACTTAACAGAAACCCATGGGGGAGGGGAAGAAAAAAAAAAAGAGGTTAGAGTAGGAGAGAGCCAAAGCATAAGAGACTGTTAAAAACTGAGAACAAACTGAGGGTTGATGGGGGGTGGGAGGGAGGGGAGGGTGGGTGATGGGTATTGAAGAGGGCATTTTTGGGGATGAGCACTGGGTGTTGTATGGAAACCAATTTGACAATAAATGTCATATATTAAAAAAATAATAAATAAATAAATAAATAAATAAATAAATAAATAAATAAAATGTCAAGATCATGAAAGATAAAGACCGAGGAACTGTTCCATATTAAAAATTGTTAAAGATAATTGATAAATAAATGCACTATTTGATTCTAAATTAGATCCCAGACCAGAGGGGGGAAAAATGTTTTTCTTCTGCTCTAAAAAAATGTTGGTGGGACAATTGGCCTTTTTCATAGATCAGCTGTATAAATTAGATAATTAGATAGATAATTTGCTAGTACTGTAGCAATGTTAACTTCCTAATTTTGATCACTGTGCTTTGATTATATAAGGGAATATTGTTATTTTTAGGTAGTACATCCTGAGGTATTTAGGGGTAAATACGCATGCATCATGACTGCAACTTCCTGAAGTGATTCAGAAAATAAAATAATAATAGTAAGTAACTTGCCCAAGGGCACATAGCTATAAAGTGGTAGAGCTAGGATTCCAGCCCAGGTTGTCTAGTTTGCCAGGTCCCAGCTTTTAACCACTTTGTCATCCTGACTCTTAAAGTAAAAATGCTCCCCCCACCCACCCTGCTTTGCCAGTTCCTCCACCTCACCTCCCTCTCATGCAGCTCTTCATGGACAGTTTGTAGGATGGCAGAGAGCATCATCTGCACCATTTTTATATTCCTCGAGGTCCGCAGGGTGAAGCCCAAGAATTTATATAGAAAAGCCTAGGAGAGGTGAAAGGGTAGAGGTGAAAGGCTATGCATAGCTTGGAATAAGCTTAGGGTAGCCTGGGGAATAGACATTTCCCAAACTGGCTTTGTAACTGTCAGCCAGCACCTTCCCCCAATGCCCCATCCTCCACACAGTCCCTCTTGTTCTGGGGGGGGGGGGGGCATCTGGATAAGGTAGTAATCCTACAGAGCAGGGACTCAAGCTAGAGTTAAGAGAAAACTGTATTTCTAATTTCTCAAACTCTTAGGGCATGGATCATCCCTTTAGGGACTTTCCCTGATCCACATACTTCCCATTTCCAGCTAGGAAATGAAAAGTTCCTTACTTCAATGTTTTACAGTTTTCACCTCCTTGGTTAAGTTTATTCCTAGCTATTTTATTATTTTTGGTGCAATTGTAAATGAGACTGTTTTCTTAATTTCTCTTTCTGATGCTTCATTAAGTGTATAGAAATGCAACAGATTTTTGTATATTACTTTTGTATCCTTTACTGATTTCATTTATCAGTTCTAGCAGTTTTTTGGTGGAGTCTTTAGGATTTTCTGTGCATAGTATCGTGTTATCTGCAAATAGTGAAAGTTTTACTGCTTACTTGCCAATTTGGATGGCTTTTACTTCTTTTTCTTGTCTGGTTGCTGTGGCTAGAACTTCCAGTTCTAATGTTGAATAAAAGTGGTGAGAGTGGACATCCTTGTCTTATTCTTGATCTTAAGGTAAAAGCTCTCAGTTTTTCACCATTGAGTGTGATGTTAACTGTAGGTTTTTCATATATGGCTTTCATTATGTTGAGGTATATTCTCTCTAAACTTACTTCATTGAGAGTTTTTGCCATGAATGGATATTGTACTTTGTCAAATGCTTTTTCTGCATGTATTGAGATGATCATATGGTTTTTATCTTTTCTTTTGTTAATGTAATGTATTGTTGATTGATTTGTGAATATTGAACCACTCTTGCATCCCTGCACTAAATCCTACTTGATCATGGTGGATGGTTTTTTAAAATGTATTGTTGGATTCTGCTTGCTGATATTTTGTTGAGCATTTTTGCATCTATGTTCATCAGAGATATTGTCCTGTGGTTTTCCTTTTTTGTAATGCCTTTATCTAACTTTGGTATCAGGGCCACAAACAAATGGAAAGATCTCCCATGTTCATGGATTGGAAGAACCAATATTGTTAAAATGTCTATACTACCCAAAGCAACCTACAAATTTAATGCAACTCCCATCAAAGTACCAACTGCATTTTTCATAGAAGTAGAACAATCCTAAAAATTGTGTGGAATTATAAAAAACAAACAAGCCAAACCAAATAAAACAAAACCCTGAATAGGCAAAGCAATCCTGAAGAAGAAGAACAAAAGGTATTACAATCCTTTTGTAGTGAAGGTTTCAAACTTCACTACAAATCTGTAGTAATCAAAACAGCATGGTACTGGCACAAAAAGAGACACATAAATCAATGGAACAGAATATAGTCCAGAAATAAACCCATGCTTTTATGGTCAATTAATCTATGACAAAGGAGACAGAAATATACAATGGGAAAAAGACAGTCTCTTCAACACATGAAATTGGGAAAACTGGATAGCTACATGGAAAAGAATGAAACTGAACCACTTTCTTACACCATACACAAAAATAAAATAGGTTAAAGACATAAATGTGAGAGTTGGAACCATAAAATTCCTAAAAGAAATAATAGGTAGCAATTTCTTTGACATCAGCCATAGAAACATTTTTGTAGATAGGTCTCTTCAGGCAAAGGAAACAAAAGCAAAATTAATCTATTGGAAATACACGAAAATAAAAAGTTTCTGCAGAGTGAAAGAAACCATCAACAAAACAAAAATTCAACCTATTGAATGGGAGAAGATATTTGCAAATGATGTATTTGGTAAAGGGTTAATATCCAGAATATATAAAGAACTTATACAACTCGACATCAAAAAAGCAAATAATTCAATTAAAAAATGGTCAGACGACCTGAATAGACATCTTTCCTAAGAAGACATATAGATGGCAAGTAGACATATGAAAAGATGTTCAACATCACTAATTATCAGGGAAGTGAAAATTCAAAACCACAAAAAAATATCATTTTACACCTGCCAGAATGGCTAAAATAAAAAACACCAGGAATAACAAGAGTTTGTGGGGATGGGGGGGGGGGGGGGGAAGGAACCCTTGTGCACTGTTGGTGGGAATGCAAACTGGTGCAGCCACTGTGGAAAACAGTATGGAAGCTCCTCAAAAAATTAAAGATAGACTAACCATATGGTCCAGCAAGTCCACTCCTGGGTATTTAACAAAAGAAAATGAAAACACTAACTCAAAAAGATATATTCACTCCTATGTTTATTGCAGAATTATTTATAACAGCCAAGATATGGAAGCAACACTGTTCATTGATAGATGAATGGATAAAGATGTGGAATAGAATATTACTCAGTCATAAAAAGAATTAAATCTTGCCATTTGCAACAACATGGATGGACCTAGAGGGTATAATGTTAAATGAAATAGAGAAAGACAAATACCATATGATTTCACTCATATGTGGAATTTCAGAAACAGAACAAATGAACAAAGAAAAAGGAGACCAACAAAAAAAACAGACTCTTAAACACAGAGAACAAACTGCTGGTTGCCAGAGTGGGGATCGGTGGGTGGACAAAGTACACTTATTGTGATGAGCGCTGAGAAATGTATAGAATTGTGAAATCACTGTATTGCACACCTGAAACTAATACAACACTGTATGTCTATTATACTTGAATGAAAAAATAAATTAAAAAACAACAAACAAAAAATAAAATAAATTTTGATAACAATGTCTCACTTGAAAAATTTTAAAAATAAAAACAGTTCCTTAAATTTGTGTAATTTTAAAATTAACATAGCATAATCAAAAAAGTATCTTTATGTAATGTTTATCTCTCCCTCCTCTGAATTTCAGTAGTCTTTATCCTTGCTTACTGTGCATTGCCTTTGTCTACCTTGTAATACTCATATTTACGTACTCACCCACTTTCCTGCCTCAGGGTTTCTATATTTCCTATTTCTCTGTCTGGAATCTTCCCTGGGCTCTTCAAAATGCTGTTTCATTCTCTTTCTGATCCTGGCTCAGTGAGCCTTCCCTGACCTCCTAAATTCCTCTCCAGCTCACCATCCTGCTTCTTTCGTTCAAAGCTTCATCACAACTGCTAATTATCTTGTTAATGTATTTGTTAGGTTAGTTCTTAACTTGCCCCATGCTCTCATCTCCAATGAGAATAAAGCTCAGGAGCAGTGCGTGTCTGGTTCATTGCTCAACTCCAGTGCTAACACAGTGCCTGACACAGTAGACAAATAGGGTATACCAGATGTTCAGTGAATGTTTCAACTCTCCCCCTAAAACCTCCTGTCTGTGGGCACCTTTTCTTCCCCTAGCAGATGCCTTTAGTGCTTTGGCCAGACTCAAGGGTTCCTTCCCTTCCCTGACTGCAGGCACTATCATGAGCAGTTCCTACCTGCAGACTTTTTGGACCTTTTTGCCTGGAGGTGCCTGAGAGTTACATTCTTCTCTCTCCCATCCCTGCCCCATACCAACTATGGAAGTGACAGAGAGGTGGAGGGGTGGGGAAGTACAAAAGCCCCTCTCACCTGTCTCTAACAGGATGGACTCTGCAGTATAGTTTCCATCCAGGGCTCCCCATATCCTTACTTAACCTCTCCCCTTCCTATCATGCTTCCTTTACTTTATCAGCTTCTCCTGAGAGCACTTTCTTGCTAAATCACTTGACAAGGACCCCCACCTTAGGCTCTGCTTCTATGAAACCTGACCTAAGGTAAACTGCTTCTCTGCTCAGCTGACAAATGATTACTCTTCCCAGACCTATTTATTCTTCTCTAGAGTGATGATCTTCTCAGTTTTCCCAGGACTGAGGTATTTCCTAATATGCTGGACTTTCAGAGCTGAAACCAGAACAGTCATGAGTGAACTGAGATGGTGGACCGCCTTTGAGAAAGCTTCTCTGGCCAGTGCCCACAGGCCAAGTAAACAGCTGCCTTCTGTGTTCCCAAGCAAACAGTGCACATTTTGATCCTGATGCTTACCACACTTACTGTAATTGTCCACTCTGTCCTCTGTTTGCTCAAGCAGACAATGATTTCCTGAAGGCAGAGTCTGTGTCTTTTATGTGAGTACTCTATGCCTGATTCATGCCTCCTGTGCTGTGAGCATTTAGTACATATTTTTAATAACTTTATTGATAAGATCAGAATTCCTGCTTGCTTCATTTTACCACCCACAAAGCTTTGCATATAGCAGGTGCTTCATAAATATTTATTAATAATTAGAGAGCTAATAATCAGTCTTGGAAATAGGGCCTCTTCCCTGGAGACCCCCCAAAGCCCAAGTAAAGTGTTGCTCAGTGATAGGAAAATAAGATTAAAAATCAAGAAACCTGGAATCAGGTGCCAATTTTACCTATAATTTGTGTAAAACTCTGAGTCCCTCTGGATTGAGCTGTCTGGTTATTTGGTCTGTTGAATTTACAGAGCAACTGCACAGATGTTGTTGTCTATATTCACCCACTCTCCTGTGCCGTAGGAGTTATTGCTACTTCCCAAGTGAGTCAACTGAAATTTCACGAAGGCTGAGACACCTGACCCAGATTACACCCAGAACACAGGAAAAGCCGGGACAGAAACAAAGCCTTCACCAGCATAGACCTTGAACTCTGTGAGCAAAGAGCCCTTCCTCCTTACTCAGCTCTGCAGCCCCAACATCATGCACAGTGCCTGATCCATGGTATGCCCTCAAATATTACTTGAATTAACTTGCTTAAATGTGACTGTTAGGTCAATAATCTTTCCACTGCACCCAAATACCAGATCTAATCTGTTACTTCTGAACTACTGGGAGGTTTAATTAAGGCAACAAATGGCAAAGTTCTTAATAAAACCCAAAACACTAAGCAAATATAAGACACTGATATTTCTGCTGTTCTTGTGTGACCACCAGCTCCATGTCCTCCCCAACCCTCCCTTCCCCAGGACCAAGAAACATGGGTTTGCTTTTCCCCCAAGACCTGTACTTTATGTACATTTCTGTATTCCCTCCCCCCAAGCTCCACCCCCCCATTTGTCTCTTTGCAACTACCACCCCCAGCCGTGTGGTGTGCCATGCACGCAGACACACACACACACACACACACACACACACACACACACACACACACA